>NC_056725.1:322971144-323068644 GCF_019279795.1 Protopterus annectens
TACATTCTTCAGATTCATTCAGCATTTACAATTAAAATGAAATTTCATATATCACACATCACCACAAATGTAACTGCAATATGCTAGTGCAATGCACATTAGACTGAACCAAAACTGGAAAAGAGGATGAAGTAACGCTATAGAGTTGAAAGCCCCCTAATGACAACAAAAGAAATTGAAACAGCAGAAATTAAACCTTATTCCACCACTGGGGAAATAAAAAAGCAGAACAACAAAAGAAAAGTGGTCAATAAGAGCTATCAACCCCAGTTAGTGCCTTCATTAAATGTATACATCTTACCAAGAAAACAAAAAACTCCACCCACACACACACATATATTATTTCACAGAATTATGATACTCATTACACATGTGGGTGCTAACGTTTTTTTGTGTAAACATAGATCATGTTGAATATATTTTATTTTAACTGTGTATGCCATTACTGGGAGTACATAGAGTAACACACAATTCCTGTTATGTGATCATATAAGCTTTCCACCAGATATGCAGCGAGCTCCAGGGAAATAGGTTACTTGCAATGCACATACAAATGAATTTTGTCAGCATGATAAAACATATTATAATGATATAAGATATGGGTTAGTTCAACTACTATAAGAATAATCTAACTCAAGGCAGCATACTGTCCTCATACCTTCTCTGAGGAATGGCGATCAGGCTTAGCTTCATTATTGCTCTCTTTAGAAACCTACTCTTACAGGTTCTTGAACTATAAATCAAAACAAGGTCATTTGGGTTTTAATAATGGCTTTATTCATCCATATTGATGGGTTAGGCCTTCAGCTCTCACTTTTGGACTCAGTAATGGTTGGTAGACCTGGTTCTCTCTGCTATTCATTTCCATAGTAGTGATATGTATATTTACAGATATAGATATGTCTAAAAATTTATCTATATATAAAAACACATGCACACACACAAACACACACACACACAAAGACACACACACACACACACACACACACACACACACACACACACACACACACACACACACACACACACACACACACACACCACACATTTACTATCAGTACCTTGAACGTGCCTTGTGTGAAACGTACAAGTCCAGTATTCCAAATGCAGAAAACCCATTAGTTGATGGTGGGAATGTCGAATACAGATGTCAAGTGCATAACGGCATTCGATCCAATGCAGTCGACCATGCCATTCTCGGCCATATGTAATCTATCAGGTGGTGCATACATGGGTGATATCTTGTATTGAGATCGTGGGACAGTGCGGATCGGGAGATTTACCCTTTTCCACACTGTAGTGCAATCTCAGAGTTGGAATATGTAAGTGCCAGGGGGTGTGGGGGCACTGTGCAGAATGGATTGGGTCTGTATGGACTGCTGTAAAGTGGACATCGGATGGCAGAAGTCGAATTCGACTTCACCTGCATTAGTGTCCAATATTTCAGCCTACTAAGTATTCAAAACATCGAACATGTCAACTGCATTTTTGACAGGTTTACGTTCTGATCTTCAATGTTTTGATAGTAAACTATATATATATATATATATATATATACACACACACACACACACACACACACACACACACACACACACACACACACACACACACATACGCACATGATGAGCTCCATGTAAGGTTCGGGTGAAGTCTAAATGTTAGCATCATGAACAGCAGTACAAACTGCATATGTATGTTGGGCATCGCACTTACATAATTACAAATGATGTTTCGTGGCCAGCAGCAGTGTTTCTTACCAGGAAGCCATACAGAGCAGCATGAATGCAGAAAGGAGATGCATACAAGTTTGAAACATGCTCTGCAAGATTGCATAGACAGCCACAATGACTACCGATGGTGAAATACTACAATAACTGCAGTATTAACACACTATCAAAAAGTGCACTCAGTGCAATGTAAACTACAAGTATTTGCAGACTGAAATAATAGATGGTGGGGTGAATTGCAAAAGCAGATACAATGAAACATAAATACACTAGGCACTGAAAGTGTACTGATTAAAATGGCCACAAATATGAATGATAGGAATAAAGAAAGAGGAAGAGTGCATGTAAAATATGGCAATTTACCCAAGATCGGCTTTATCAATGCATGTACACATTGCAAAAACAAGTCAGTAGCATAACATAATCACATAGGATCATATGATCATAGGAAGTTACTAAGCTAATGGCCATAGGGCCCTTACAAACCTAGCCAAGTTCTACCCTTATTTCCACGATCAGCACCGATTACCCCTGTCCAAGAGGGATACTTGTGGAACCCCTGGGGTGAATTTACAGTTACCCATCCAATCGTCCGGAATGCGTTTGAAGAGGGCTAATGAGGTGCTCTGTTTGACGTGAAGTTTGAGTCTGTTCCAAAGGTGTGGTAACCGCTGGGAGACAAAATTGTTTCTCAATCATGTTCTATTAATGTCACATACCAGGTTAAGGTCTTTAGAGTAACCTGAGTACCATTTGACTTGCGGATATGCAGCATTTCCAAACAAGCAGGGTCAAAGATGGTCTTATATGCAAGGCATAGATCGCCTCTGAGTAGAGTAGTCTGCATGAAACAGAATAAAATGATTTCAGATGATCCATGTAGGGCAGATGCTGAAGACCTTGAATTTTACTTGCGAGAAACCTTTGTGGTCTATCCAATTGCTGCAGGTGCTTGGAAAGGTGCATAACAAAAAAGGCATTGCACTCAATTATTAGCTTGATAAGGAAAAAAATACAGAGAAGTTATAACTTCTTTTTTTTCTGGATGAAATGCCCTTACTTATGAGATGAGCAACACAGAATGCCCTTCTTATCACTGTGGAAACATGGTGATGAAAGGTAATGTTGCTGTTAACCTGTGTGCCCAGGTCTCTACCACTGAGTGAGTACTTAGGGTGTTGTTATTGATGTGGTAGTTATCACGAACATTGCACTTACAGAAATGGATGATAAATTTTTTTTTCATTGAATTTAAAGCCCTGACTTTGGCACCAATCATGTATTTGTGTAAGACCCTCTTGTAGGATGTTGACATCATTTGGAGATTCTATGACAGGTCCCAGTTTTCAGTCATCAGCAAACTTTGTCAGCCATAAACCTTTAGTTTTAGGTTGTACATAGGAAAACTCACTAAGTTTGGCATCAACCCCCATATCACTAGGTTGGTTTTAAACTGGCTCACAGAACCCACAGTGTGAAAGTAGCTGACTCCAAGTCAGACTGATCATTAGTCACGAGTGGAGTCCCACAAGGTTCAGTCCTGGGTCCTCTTCTGTTTGCTATCTACTTCTCTGAAGTTCAGGCCAACACGAAGGGACTCTGGCTGACAAAGTTCACAGACGATTGCAAGTTGGGAGCTATTATTAACTCCCCAAGTGATGTTGACATCCTACAGAATGGCCTCACTGTAACCAACGACTAGTGTCAGAACCATGGCCTTAAGCTCAATGCCAAAAAATGTGTCGTCGACCCCTTTGGGAAAAACCCAGTTCCCATGAATTACCACATTAATGGTAGTCCACTGAACACAGAAGATGTTATAAGAGATATGGGAACACAGATTGACAGCAATCTCTCTTTTGATCACCACATTGCCACTGTGGTCAGAAAGTCCTTCTATGTGGCACATTTCGTTACTAAGGGTTTTGCATCCAGGAAGAAAGAGGTCATTGTCTCCCTCTACTCTTCCCTCATTAGGCCAATCATCAAGTACAATGCCCATTTGGTATGTACCTCACTAGACACCTGAAACAACTGGAGAGGCTGCAAAAGTACCTCACAAAGAGCATCCTTGGCCTTAAACACTTGTCCTATATGGGCAGACTCAAAAAACTCCAACTATTCTCTGTCTCATATCGCCTACTTAGAGGCGATCTCTGCTTGACGTACAAAGCCATGTCTGACCCAGCTCTGTTAGAAATGCTACATCTAAAGAAATCCCAGTCCCTCCACACCACATGCTCCAGAAACATCAACCTCATTACCACAATTAACAGAACATGCTGGAGGGACAGGTTCATAACCCGGAGACAGCCCATGTTATGGAACAGACTTCCCATACATGTCAAGCAGAGCACTGACCCTCTTCAAGACAAATCTTGATAAGTGGATGGGAAACAGAAAATTCACCCCGGTGATAACACCAGTGGCTCTACTCGAAAGAGGCACTGGGAACTAAGGTTGGATGGCACTATGCCAGGGTAATCCTATGGCTAGGCTTGTAAAGGCCCCAGGATAATTAGCCTAATACACACCTATGAACCTATGGAGAAATAAATTCCAAACAGTAGAGCTCTCAGGACTGATCCTGTGGAATACCACTGGTTACAGGTCTGCTGTTGGAGGTGGATTACCGTATTTTGACTATATGGGTTGTATCAGTAAGCCAGTTAGTGACCCATCTAATGATATAAGGGTTGAAACCTAGCTGGGTGAGTTTTTCAATTAAGCCTGAGTCGGCAATCGTCTAGGTAGGCTGTATGCACAGATTTCTTCTCGTCCAGGGCCTTGATGACTGTCTCGAAGAAGTCCACCAGGTTTAACAGGCATGACTCTCCCTTTGACAAATCCAAATCAAGTAGGGTCAAGTGTTTGGAGATTACCTATATCTTTGTTGATAAGGCCAATGATGATTTCCTACATCACCTTACAGATAAGGCTAGTCAGGCTAATAGATCTATACGTCCCAGAGTCGGTGGAAGCACCACCTTTGTGCAAGGGGATAAAGGTGACCATTTTCCATTCAGCTGGGATGAAGCCAGTGTAGAGACTATGACTGAAAAGAGTGTTTCTATTTCTTGTTTGAGCCCATGTAGGACGCAACCTGGGATGTTATCAGGTCCCATAGATGCTGTGGTATTGACCTAAGAGAGAGCATTTATGACCTGTTCTTTAGATATAAAAAAGTAGAGGACAGGTGGTAGGGATGTCATGGGATACGTGTGGTGGGTACAGGGGAGTGAAGTTTTCACAGAACCTGTTCACCAACAGGTTAGTTATGTCCACAGGCTCAGTATATGTGACATCATTAATTACCAGTTCAGCACAAATCTGAGCCTTTGCTTTTAGGTTATGGATGTAACTAAATAACGCCTTGTGGTTGTCCTTGTTTGAAGAAGCTAATTTGGATTGATTTTCTTTGGAGGACTTCACAAGAAGTCTTATTTGCTTATTTAAGCTGAGGATGGAGTGTTTCCAGTTTAGGGCACGCTCCCTCTTACTCTTACACAGCAACTTCTTCCTCTTATTGTAAAGCCTGTTAATGGAAGTTGTCCACCAGGCAGGTTTACTCCTCCTTGAGGAGCTTGTTTTGGTCCTGTCAGCTATGGCTGAGTCAATGCAGTTATGTAGGTGTTTGGATAAAGCATTGGTGTAGAACTCAGCATAGCTGTCAGTTCCATCTGAGGGAGGAGGTCCAGTAAAGCTATGTATACCATCCTGTAAGAGGTTATAGTCTGCTTTGGAGAAGTTTTTTAGTTTAGTTGTTGCCTGGTGGGGGTGGGGGGGTGGGGCAGGTGTGATAGTTACTTTGAATGAGACTGATTTGTGGTCAGATCTCACTAGGGTAGACCTCACAGTGGGGAGCTGCTGTGGTCCCCTATATTAGCAAGCACCAGATCCAGGATGTTGAGACCCCTTGTGGGGGTGTCAACCAGCTGGTCTAGGAAATTGGAGTTAACAAATTTGAGGATCCTTTGGGCAAGTGAGTTAAAGCATGAATAATTTACCCAGTCAATAGAGTGGTAGTTAAAGTAGCCCAAAACCATGGTGTTTTAATGTATCTTGATAGACTCAAGTAGATCCAAGTATGTAGAGTGGGTGTCCTGATTCATTGTGGGGGTCCTGTAGCTGGCAATAACTTGAACAGGTGACCTACCAACAGTTAATTGCACCTGAAGTATCTCCAGGGATTATACTGTTTAACCAATCTAGAGGTGTATTTATCTTTAATGAGTATCGATGCACTGCCTCCTTTAGCTCTAATGCCTTCAGTCTGTGGTCTGAACATGTGGAAGGAGGTGTAGCCCAGTATGGCTGGGGTGCTCTCCACAGCCTTGAACCAGGTTGCCGTGACTGCACAAATGTTGGTGTCTTCCAAAATTAACACTGCTTCCAGTGAGTGCAGTTTCATGTTAAGACTCCTTGTGTTTAGCAGCATAACCTTGAGGTTGTTTTTAGATGGAGTTTTTACATACGGAATTCTGCCCTTGAGGCACTGCCTAAAAAGGCACTATGGAGGTGGCAAGACCCTTAGCCCATAGCTGAAATCCCAGGAGTGACAGATGAGAAACATCTCTGGCAAAGCATTGAGGTCTGTTGATCAAGTCATCCCAGGCTGACAGATACTGTATCCCCTTAGAATGACACCAGAAACTGAGCCGATTATTGAAGTCAATCATTTTCTGTTTGTATTGAGGCATCATCCTAGGTGAAGGTAAAATGTTCCTTAAGGTTAGGAACATACCTGCCTGAGACACATAGTCCGAGAGCTCAGTCACATCTCTCTTTGTATAGTCCAGAGAGGTACATCCAAGTCATTCACACCAACATGGACTATGACAGAGTCACAAAAGTACCTGTTTTTGAGATACTTGAGTGCATGTGTGATATGGTGGATCCTAGCACCTGACAGACAGCTGACCATGACCTTCTCCTTATCCAGCCTGGTGAGATGGACATCTGTATGTTTCATGATGAATCTGACTAATGTGTTTTGTTTTGTGTTTTGCCTTAATCACTTGATGGGGAAACACTGGTGCATGAACTATTATGGGTATGGTGTTCTGCAGAGGAAGTATTATGCATAGCATGATTTTGTTTGTGCTTGAGAAGTCTCTGTTGTTTAGGTATGTTTCTGGTGAGGACCTCCACATATGTGTGATGTGGGTTTGGGTGGAGTAGGAGGTGAGGTGTGCACAATGACAACTCACTCATTGTCATATGTACTGACTGGTGTGTGAGAGAGCATGGATTCAAATTTGTTAATATAGTTTCAACTCTCACATGTTGAGTTTGTGTGGACTAGGAGTAGATGGTTGTCGGTTAACACGAGGCAGTTGCTGCACTGCCTCAAGATGCCCATGTTGACCAAGTTGGCTGAAGAAACTGTGGAAAATTGTCCATCCTTAGTGTTAGGTAAATTTATATGTTCAGGAAAAGAGGTTGCACTAGGAATGGCTAGTGTGTGAGAGGTGTGTTGGTTCCTCTGAGGCTAAGCTTAGTGTTCCACCTGAGAGTAGAGCAGGGCCACAAAAAACCTCTGGAGGACCACAAGCAAAGTGCTAAGGAAAAATTTAACAAGCACAATTTTTGCATCTATAACCGTTAATGGTAACCACCGCTATGCGGCCGTGCAGGATGGTATACTACACGTAAACTAGCACACATGCAGGGCTTAAATAAAACAAAATAACCCTTTTAACTCAAATATATGTAGACAGCACAGTATGTACTGCTGTTTACACCTCCAGTGTGAGTATATTTATTTCATCACACATGATACTATATATGTGATGATCACACATAGTTACATTTCAATGGAAATGAATGGATGTGATATAAACACAACTGACATGCTCACTGTGGAGAACATTTAGCAAGGATGGTATATACAATAGGGAGTATGTACATGTTGTGAAAATCTGCAAAAATGGCTTGCTTGAATATGACTGAAATGTCAGCATACCTCACAACTGATAATAAACACACAGCAAAAGGCTACACCAAAGCAAAAACGAAACCAATAATCCAAGAAAAAACTGGTAGAAGGCAGGCAGGCAAAACATGAACACGAACACTTCTCCTTAGGGTAACCAAATCCTTTATTGTTAAAACAACAAGATGATTGCCCTAAGGAGAAGTGTTCATGTTCGTGTTTTGCCTGCCTGCCTTCTACCTGTTTTTTCTTGGATACATAGCAAAAGACTCATGGACAACTATTGACAGAAGCAAGCATAATCAGGAATAATTTTAAAATATTAACAACATTAATCTGTGGCATTGCCAGAATATGTGAGTTTAAGTTATTATACATGTTCTGTAGGAACAGACATGTACAACTATAATGATTGCCAGTATTCTATAAAGAGAACTCATCATCCCTTTTCCAAAAATAAACTGTCTTTGGAGAAGTTAAGAGAGACAGAGTTAAACCTGGAGTTGAATTCACGGGCAACTCTGGCCAGTTGAGAGGTTTAGGTTTACATGAAAATTTCAAAATTTGCAGCTGGCCACAGATCCAGTACCCATCACTGCATCTCCCTGCACCAACTTAACTGGCTTGAATTGCCCAACTATCTTACCTATATGCAACTCATACAAGCACATAAACTTATTTTTAAACCTTATCTCTGCCCCTCCCTCTCCTCTATCTTCAAAATACATCTTCCAAACAGATGCCTACGATCCAGCTTCCAAAACCTAATAGAACTACATAAACCCAGCTGACCTCCTTGCAGAAATCTTCTTTACTTCTGCTTAGCTCACCACTGGAATTCTCTCCCACCTCCTATCCATACCACAAACAGTCTCTCTATCTTTAAAACTCTTTTTCACTCACACCTAATCTCAACATGGGAATGCTCCTGCTCCCATCCTACATAACATCCCTGACTACAATTCCTCCCTTTATAAAACATATCTGCTAACAGCCTCTTTAGCCTACAAACTGCTAAAAGACTCCTTTAACCTATTTCCTGAGAGAACTGGCACTATATTATACTTCCATAGATTTCTCTAGAATGAGCCTTCTCATGTTTTGTACTGCAGCATATGCCAATTTATTGTAATTATTGTTAATATTGTGATTTTTTTCTTATGTCTCATTAAGCATTTATTTATTTAGTTTATTTTATTTTTATTTTGCATCTATTTTATTTTTTTTATTTTACATTTGTTGACCGGGCTAGTCTAACTGGATACATGTCCATTTTCATTAGAGGCCCGGGGAGATAAGTTCCATGGAAACAAAGACAAAAAACATCTCATATACAAAAGTTCATATGTACAATGCACGTTGCAGGTACAGTACAGAGATAATCAAAGAGGGCAGACATTCATACCATAGTGCAAAAGAAATGCAGGTACAATACAAAAAATGCAGGTTAATACATAATATAAAAAAGAAGGTAGGTTATAATATAATATAATTACGTTAGTAAAAAAATTTGTCACAATAATAAGTTTCCAGAAGATGCAAGTAACAGTATATAGTAGGACAAGGTCGTTTTGTAATTTAAGGAAAATAGGACTTGATTAATGAGAAGAAGAGGGTAGGCAGAAGCAAGATTAGAAGAGCTAGTTGCTTAGTCTGGCTTAGTACAGGGGCACAACCAGTGTGTTCTGAGGAAGTTTTAGTTTCCTTTTGAAAAGTGATATAGAGGGAAGTGAGGAAAGTTCACTGGGAAGTAGGTTCCAGGGTTTTCCAACAGTATTAGAGAAGAGAGAGTCCCCAGCTCTGTTGTTTGATTTTGAAATAGTTACAAGAAGTTTATGTGATGATCGTAAAGTCTTCAGATTGGTATAGGGGTGATGAGGGTAGATAGTACAGGAGTATTAGTAGGTTGGTAAAGGGTCTTATGGGCAATGGTCAGTTGGTGGAATTTAAGCTGGTTTTGCAGTTCAAGCCATCCTAGCTGCTTTAGATTATAACAGTGGTGGGTTCTGAATGGGTTTCCTGTAGCAAATCTGGCTATGTTATTGTAGGAGATTTCCATTTTATTAAGGTTGTTTTTAGAGAGATTAGTAAATATGGGTGAGGAATAGAGGAGAGTAGAGATTAGATAAGTCTGAGCAATAGTTATTCTAGCTGAAGGAGAAAGGAAGGGTTTGATCCTATAGAGAAAGCCTAGTTTTCTGCTAACAGTTTTTAGAGTATTATTAATGTGGGTGTCGAAGTTGAGGTTGTTGTCTATGGTGATACCTAGTAGTCTGGTTGTAGGTTCTGGGGATATGAGAGTACCGTTACTGGATGTTACTGTGAAATCTACTGGGGAGGACTTACCAGTAGGAGTAAAAAGAAGTTTAGTTTTTTGGGGGTTCGGGAGGAGACAGCGCTGTGTAAACCATTGTTCAACTGCGTTAAACACCTTTTGGGTAAGGGAGTGAAGTTCAGATTTGGATGTGGAGGAGCATATAAGAGTGGAATCATCTGCATATTGGATGCATGTAGCTTGGGGAATTGCTAGGTGAAAGTCATTGATAAATATAGAAAAAAGTAGGGGTCCTAATATGGACCTTTGAGGGACAACAAGGTTAAAAGGCAGGTGGGTAGATAGAATATTGTGCCAAAGCACAGCCTGTTGTCTGTGATCTAATTAGGACTTGAACCATTTTATAGCAAGTTCATCTAGTGACAGGGATTTAAGGATATTTATAATTATCTGGTGATTTACCATATTGAATGCCTTGGACAAATCAATAAACAATGCAGAGGCAAGCATATTGTGGTTACGTTTTTTGTTAATACAGTCAGCAAATGAAAAGGAGGGCAGGAGTAGTGCTGTGGGAAGATCTGAAACCATGTTGACAGCTGGATAGTAAATTATTTTGGATTAGGTGGTCTAACATTTGCCTGTGGATACATTTTTCCATGATCTTTGCCAAAGGAGAAAGTAGGGCTATGGGACTGTAGTTGGAGAATTCAGTAGAGCTTCTGCCTTTATGTAGGGGGATAATATGGGAGACTTTCCAGATACTATGGATGTGTCCTTCACTGATGGTTCTATTGATCAGGATGGAAATGGGATAGGTGATGGATTTGGCTGCTTTTTGTAGATATTCAGTGGGTAGTTGGTCTGCTGAAGGAGAGGATGGTTTCAGTTTTTGGATAAGGGTAAGAATATATGTTGTTGGGACTGGTTAGGAGAGAAATGGAGGGGGTTGGGTAGAGTTAGAGTTAGATATAGGAAAGCAATTAGGTGATAACTGACTGGCAAGTGTTTGAATGGCTTCAGTGAAATAGGTATTAAAGGCAGTAACAGTATGCTTGGAATTTTCCAGGTCTGTGCCTTGTGGGTTTGGTGTGATAGATTGACGTGGGTGTAGTAGTTGGTTAATACTTGTCCAGAACTTCTGTGGTTTATTATGGTGAGTCTGCTGGAATTGTAGGTAGTAGTTTCTTTTGTCAGAGAGTATAGCTTTTTTAGTGTCATTTCTCAGCTGTCTGACGTTTTGATGGTCTACTGGGTTTTTAGTCATTCGCCATTTATTTCAGTATTTATTTCTGAGATGGATTTTTTGCTTGGTTTCTTTTGAAAGTCATCGGACAGATTTAGTTCTAATTCTGATAGAGCAGGTTGAAGCATGGTGGTCAAGTATGGCTAGGAAGTTAGAATTAAAGCATTTAACAGCATCTTCCAATGGGAGGTATTTTAAGGGAGATCAGTTACATGCTTTTAATTCGCTTTGGAAGAGATCGGGGTTAAAATTTTTCTTGGTTCTAATTGTCCTACAAATGGATGGAACGGGTAGATTGGTCTTATGCCTGATGATGTAGGTGAGTGAGTGGTCACCCACATCATCAGGGAGGGTTCCAACTTCATAAGTCTGGGGATGATTATTTATGAGAATCCAGTCTAAGGTACTTTCTTCCTTATTAAGCTTGTTTATCCTGTAAGGGGAGGTAATGGTTTGATAAAAACCAAATAGGTTAATATGGGTGGTAGGGTGACTACTGCTGCAACACTTCCAATCAATGTTAAAATCCCCTAGGATTATGGTTTCTTGGGGTAAGTTTTGGGATAACCAGCAAAGGGTATCTTCTATGGTGGCACTGTTATTGCCAGGAGGTAGATAGATACCAATAATACAAATGGATTTGAAAGTATTAATTTGAAGTTTGGAAATAAGAATTTCAGCGTTAGAGTCTTGAGGTGGTTTATAGTCATAGGTAGTAATTTGAAGCCCTGATTTAAATAAGATAGCAGTCCCACCGCCATTCTTAGCTACATGGTCAAGTCGTAAGATATTATAGCCAGGTGGGATGACTTCATTGTCTTTAGTAGCAGGTTTTAACCAGGTTTCTATTAAGCACAGAATGTCAAAAGAGTAGACTTCCAAGAGAGAATGGAGTTGTGCAACTTTGTTATTAATACTAGGAATACTGAGGTGAACTATTAAGAGTGAGTTTGGTGGTTTGGTAAGGGAATAAAAAGAGGGATTGGTGTTGAGGAATTGAGTGGTAGTAGTAGTTGTTGGGCTTGGGTTTGGGTGAATGTCTCCATCTTTTAACGAGAGGAGTTGTATTTGAAATCTAGGATTTGGGGATTTACAGTATAGGTTTAGAGATTTTCCGGGATTGAGGGAGTTACATCTAATGTGGGCTATTCTATGATCTTTAGGCAGCAGATAGCTGGGTGTAGATGTTATATTAACATGGTTAGTTAGAATAGGTAGAGAAGGAGAGGTGGTTAGCTTATTGTGGCATTGAAGGTGTGGATATAATGGGTGTCCATAGGAGGTAAGCAGGTAGGGTACAGTTAAAGGTGGTAGAAGTATGAGCATGTTCAAATTTAGAAATTCTGAAATTGTTATTTGCTACTGTTTAATTCTATTATTTACAATTTGTATTTTTCTGGAGCTTTTCTCCCCAGGACTCCATTGAAAATGGGTTCCTCGTAGCCCAATGGACCACCCTGGTAAACAAACTGCAAATAAATAAATAAACAAACAAATAAATAAATAAATAAATAGGCCGAATGCCAGACCTGCAAAAATCAGCCTCATGCCATCTATGTTATCAGTGAGCTGTATTTTTACTGGGTGCAAAACATAAAGATATGTCACACATGAATCTTGTACAACATCTTGAAAGGAAGTCTGCACTGTCAATTTCTTAAAGGTATGCATCACAAAGACTAGTTCTGTATGGCCAACAAGATGTGTGGAATCTCACTGTGCCAAATGTTATACACTTGACTAAAGCATCCCTGGCTGTCATAGGTATCGGCCATAAGGCTAACAATAAAGACAAATAACACATTATTACGAGTAGATTCCCTATACACAGCTGTGTATCACATGCGTCTGCCACATGTAATAGCAGTGTATACTGTCTGAAGCATATGTAATTGATGTGTGAATTAAGAAGTGATCTGTTATAACGAATGGTACAGTAGTATTTGAGATGTATGGCGATGCATCAGCTATGCCCATGTGCACAGAACCTACAGCAGTGCAAAGTCTAGTGTCAGTGATCAAGGAAGGTGTGACTGTGATATTATTCACATACCTAACAATACGTGGAGCAAAATCTTTAAGCATGCATCAAGCCTCAAGACATGTATCGCATAATAACTGTCCCTCTGACATTGCCATTGAAAATGTTATATTGCCATGAAATCCTGGCATGCATGCAAATGTGCACATGCAAAATATCAAGTGGTAATACTGATGTTATGTACTTTTATGTCTGTGATGCTGCGTAGTCACAATCTATCAGTACCTAATATATAACTGGACTTCATAGATTCATAGGTTCATAAGAGAGTACTAGGCTAACGTTCCAAGGTCACATAAAAACCTAGCCATATTTGACATGAGTTTCACAACTTAAAATAGCTAGGTTAACGAAGTCCACACAGTTATAAGCCTATGCTGTGTTATATATAAGACCAGCAGCCTCTCTCCATGAGGGACATTGGTGCAAAACCTGGAGTACAATTACCATTAACTATCCATTGATGTAGGATGCACTTGAATATGGTGATAAAAGGCCTTTTCTTTACATGAATGAGAAGCTTGTTCCAGGGAAGGGGTAGTGTCTGAGAAACATTTCTATCTCTAGAACCTGATTTATTATATCAGACTAGGTTATCATCCTTGGAATTGGTGAACCTTGTGGAGTTTGCTTTATCAATGCGTAACATTTCCATTATGGCCAGATTGGCAACTGTCCTATAGATCAGGCACACATTGGCCTTTATTAGTCTGTAGAGGACAGAACACACTGATATGGCTTTCAATCTTTCCCCATAGGACTTGTCTATTATTCCATGTATATTTCTTGTGCAAAAACTCTGGTGTTCTTCCAGCTGTTGCAGATGTGTGGTGAGTTACATGCAAAAGGATATATTGTTCTCAATTGTTATTATGATGAGGGTTGAGAACAATGAAATTATAACATCATTTGATCTGAATGACATGTCAATACTTATGAGTTGTACCTCATATAATGGATTTGTCACGACTGTGAACACATGTTGTTTGAACTTCCGATTACTATCTATCTGAGTAGCCAAATCATGTGCCACTGAGTCTACGCCTAGGGGTGTGCTGTCTATATTGTATTTAGCTTGGGAATTTGCTTTATAATAGGGAGTAATTATGCTTTTTTGGTCATTTAGTGTGCTTGTATGGCTCTGTCACCAATAATTTGTGTGTGTTAATACTTTCTGCAGTAAATCAATACCATTAATAGATTCAAGGATTGCCCACAGTCTGCAGTTATGTGCAAAGTTTGTTGGACAAAGGTTATCTAAGTTTGCTTAGACTTCTGTGAATTAAATACCAAACAGGAATGGGCTTAGTAAATAACCCTGTGGTACTCTCACTGGCTTTTGCTACAGGCAAATTCATACACTTTGCCAGTATGTGTCCAGTCGGTGATCCACCGAGCTACACACTTGGTGACATAGTGGTTTATCACCAGTTTAGACAGTTTCTCTGTAATACTAACTGGAATTATGTCAAATACCACAGCCAGGCGAAGTTATGTAGAGTGCACATTCTTTCCCTCATCCATGGCCTTGGTGACCTTCTCAGAGAAGTCAACAAAATTTATTAGATATTATTTAGTCTTATCAATTCAAAAATAGGCTGGTTACACAGTCGGGAAATTAACTCTGCTCTTGTTGATAAGGTGTATGATGATTCTCTCCATTGGCTTACAGATGAGGCTAGTCAGACTTAGGGTCTATGATTGCCTTGTGTCATGAGGTGGACCCCCCCCCTTGTTCAGACAGATGTCTTGCTGTCCACCATTGTGCCAGGAAATAGTCTGGCACAATGGCAGACAGCAAAAGACATCTCTCACAATGGTGCCAAAAAATAGCCTGTCTGGAGGCTACGGTTATATAAGGATCCAGCTGTGTCTGCTAGGTCATGTTTTCATTTATTGATAAGGCGAGTTGGGATTTTGTCAGGGCCCATAGATGCCATGATTTAGCCCTAAAGAGAGTGCAGATCAGCTGTTCTCTTGAAAAAATTTGCTGAGTAATGTTTGTATATATACTTTGGGTGATGACCAGTGGGAACAGGGTGGGGAATTTGATCTAAATCTAGTAGCTAGCAGGTTGTGTATTGCCTCCAGTTAAGTATGGGAGCTGCCATCCACAACCATCTTTGAGCATAGTTGTGTATTCCCCTTAAGATTTTGTACTTATTTAAAAAAAAAGTTGTGACAAATACAGCCTTGGGTACGCATCACATGCCACACAGTGGATCTGCTAACACAGTCATACAACTCTACCTATTCACATTATTACATCACTTTTACATTATATGGCTATATATTTATAACTGGAATGGTGTGCGAGAGTGCTCTGACACCACATATGGACACATTACAGATGAGGTAGATGTGGTTCATGCCGAACAGTTAATGACACAAATGCAGATAGTCATACAATGCTGCTGGGCCACACCTGGATAATCCTTATGAATGACAACACGATTGTGTATATAATGAAATTCTGAATATTGCAAGTGAATCTGAAATGGGTATTTGTTTGTGTATATAACAGCATTACAATATGTGGATGAAAGAAGGCATATGTACTCTTGTAATCAGTATGATGTAATATTGATGCATGTCACATAGCATTTCATGATGGTAGGTGTACATATGCAGACATGTCATAATGAAAGTGTCACTGTGATGATGAATGAGAACTATGTATAATGTTGATATACTCCACGACAAGAACACATGCCTTAATAAGGCAACAATATAAATTACATCATCCCATGTCAACAGTCCTTAGGAGGCATATTACTACAGCTGTTAGGGAAGGAACATGTAATCAAATGGAAGCAGTGGCCATCAGTAGATTACCTCAAATCACAGATTGGAATACACTGTTGCAAGACTACCGTTCATTCAAATCTCAGGATAGGGCATGTGGATGACAGCAACACTGACATGTGCAATCATCACAGGGTGATAGGACATTACTAGGATAATGGCCAATATCACATAAAATCTGAGCCATAATTATGCCATTTACACAAAAATTGCTATATTTATATATGCTGGAAGATAGTAGGATACATGAATATGTGTGTATGTCTTTGAGTGTATTACATACTGTCTCTGCCCATGCATAATGTACACCACCCCATGACAGAATTAGCAATATCAAATCCAGTGGTGTGGAGATTGCTCAAAGAGGGTCATAGAATGGTTGTGATTCATGATGTGTGTATGCGTGGTTGAGATGATGACATCCTCCAGTGTTCTGCACAAAGGATGTTATGTGGACAGAGGGAAACAAAGGAATGTTGGATTCATGGGGCTATGTTGAAGGTTGTCTTGTGTGGGAGTCAGATTATATGATTATATGATTCAAATGATCATATAATGACGATAATATACCACCACCAACACATACAGCAGTTGATTGAGCTCAGATTTGAACATTAACATTTGTGTGGGTATACAATATGGATTCTATACAATGCAGCACTAGCACCACCACAGATGTTTAACTTTAAACAGTGTCACAGTGCATGTTTATAGAGGATGACAGGATCATTGTATACTAAGAAGAAAGCATGTAGAGGAATGTCTAATATAGATGTGGAGTCACATCTTGGTGTAATTGTTTCCGCACTCATATTTGAATGAACACACATACTATCTAGCTGCATAAGCACTGATGCTCATGCCAACAGAGACATTTGAGTGCAATACTGTCACAGTACACTTTGTATGGGATCGCATCATCATTGTATGTCGAGAATTAGATATTTGGAGGAGTCACTGATATAGTTGTGGACTCACTTGCTGTTCTAAAATTGCCTCTAGACTGATAGTTGAATGTACATATGCAAGTTGACTGTAGTGAGATTAGAAGCCCTACATATCTGTTTAAACACATTAAAGAGCTTAGTACTCCAATGACAGTGCCATGGCACAAGTCTGACATTCATATTGTCAAAATCTCTTTATAGCAGATGATATCTTTAGTGTATGATGAGAAGAAGATGTCGGTAGCTGTGTCTCACATGCTGCTCAAAATTGTTTTCATGTTGATTGCTGAATGAACATACACACACAAGTTAACTTCTGTGAGATTAGAACCCCTATCTATCTAGTTACATAAGCTGTAAAACCCAATACTTAAAGATAGTGCTACTACACAAGTCTGTCTTTAATAGTGTCACAGTGCTCTTTGCAAAGGATGACATCATCAGTGTATACACAGGTGACAGGTGTGTATAACATAGCTGTGGCCTCACATTCCATTGTAACATTGTCTCTGGACTGATATTTGAATGAATACACAAATACTCACACACACACAGACACACACACACACACACACACACACACACACACACACACACACACACACACACACACACACAAGCACACACGCACACACGCACACACACACACACACACACACACACACACACACACACACACACACACACACACACACACACTCAAGTTGACTGCTGCAAGATTAGACTCTCTACATATCTAGTTACAAAACCTAGAAAACACACTACTTAATGTTAGTACCACTGCACAAGTCTGTGGATGGCACAATCAGTATATACAGAAAAAAAAGTGTTGCACTCCTTGGGAAGCACTACAGCCTTAGGCTGCTACAGGGGAAGTATACTATTCTTAGTACAAGACTGAGACTTGGAACAGCCTAGACAAGACTGTCTCTAGTGTGATACCATACACTGGGAAGCATTACAGGCACCATTACTGTGACCTGAAGAGGCACAAGCAGGCACAACTCGACCTGTGACTGTATGAGTTTTGAACATCTGACACCCCCCCCCCCAGTTGTGTAATAATACAGATCAGGCAACTTGAAATTATATGCAATGCTGTAGATAGCAAAGACTGGTATGCATAATGTTTTCAGGTCTCTTCTTCTCTCATTCTCTAATTTACAGCTGCACAGGAAATCTCAGAAAACAGGGAGAGGCAAGGGGTATGTATGCGGCACAACTGACCCTGACTGCAATAAATGTATTGTGATTCCATAGATCATTATCAAGTTCAGCATCCATATCTTAACTGTAACAGCAAGCATGCATTGTTTCCTCTGTCGCTCTTGGTAATTGTATTAGGTATACATAATAGTGTATTCAGATTATGTGGGTTTAATTCCCACAAATAATTTGTTTATTCACATTCAACAAGTATCATTTTTACATTTGAAATGCAGCAATATTGGCTTAAATGTCACCTTGTTAATTTAGTCTGTAGTGTTTTTAAAAGCATATAAACAATATGTGTATATTCCAAAGATTACGTATAATAATTCACAGTCTTTTGGGGATTGTTAAAGCTCTATAGCTACTACAATAAGAAAAGCATATTTATTGTAGTAAAGCATGGATAAGAAATGTCATGGTTCTGCTATATCATTTTATTTTTTTTCACTGTCCTCCCCTTATCTCTCTTTTTTTTTTTTGATGGGTCATATGTGAACACACTGTGCTAATGTCATAACTTTCTGCCAGTAAACCAAATTAATTTCAGTCCAGGGAGGTGGGCCAATCATTGTAGCTTGGCCTGCCAACCTTCCACCGCCTGTTGCACCAACACCCAGCACCTATGGGACACAGCTTGACATTACACAGCTTGGCATTATTAGCTCCATAATTCCTGCTTTACCTAACCCATCCACATTAGGTAGCATTGTTACAGCTGCTGGTGCAGTGCTACCCTCCAGGAGTATTGATGGAGGTGGAGATTATGTCATCTACTAGGAGCTACCAGGAATAGAGAGTGATCTAATAGAGACTGGCCATGGTTCCAGCATCAGCAGCTTGTAGAGGTTGCTTATTAAAATAGAAAGGAGACTACCTCATCAAGCGGTATCAGAAAAAATTTGAGGAAGGGGAAAGTGATGACTAGATTCTCACTCTTTCTGTGCTTCACAAGAATGTGCCCCCATGTCTCCTATCTACCCCAATCATGGTGTCCTCTAACCTTTTGTATCCATCACCATCCCTGTGGCTGTCTTGTTTATCTTGTTTGTCTGAATCTCCTTCCTCATCTATCTATCTGCCTGACCCTCACATTCATATGTCCCTTCCCAACATTTCTCTCTTTTTGAAAGGCAAAAAAAAAAAAAAATGTCCCATATATAGTTCTCCATTTTGCAGATGTGTCTTCTCGACACAATTGATTTTCATACCTTTCAACCATACCAAATTCCTTGATATTCCATGGTTTGAGGGCAAAATAATGGGGCACCATGAATTTCTGAGTGGCCCCTTCAAATTCTGATGTTTTTTTATTTACAATTTTTTTTTACCATTGACGTCATCACACCGCCAATTACCAGACTTCATATCCACCAGGAAATGCATGCTAACAAAACTTTTATTTTAGCAACATTCTAAACTTACAAGAGCAATATTTAAAAAAGTATTTATAAAGGGTGAACATCTCCTGTTAAAAGGAGTCAATCTCAACTCTTGTTAAATAAATAGCTGCAGACTGAGTGTGAGTGCGCGCGCGCGCGTGTGTGTGTGTGTGTGTGTGTGTGTGTGTGTGTGTGTGTGTGTGTGTGTGTGTGTTTGAGAGCGCATGGGAGGATTATACTAAGATGAAGGGCATTAGGTAAGTAATGATATTATTAACAGAGGGGCCTTGTCTTGTATTTACTGCAGAAGGGCTGCTGGTGATGGCCTGGGTACTATAACAGCAGCTACAGAATCAGGATCCCAGTGTTCAGTGTTGTTGTTTGGCCTTTAAGGCTTTGACTTACAACTTTCGCCTCTCCACATTCTGTCTGTTCCTCACTTGACTGTTTTGAGGACTTAAGTGAGTACATCACACTGGTAGCCAGTTGGGGTTGCTTAACAACAGAAAGAAAAATAAGGAGATAAGGTAGGAGTGAAGAGAGGCCAATAATCACACCCAAAAGCCATCAGTGCTGTAACAACTACTGGACATATTTCTGCTCTATGTTCTATCATGTCTGATTGGTATTCATGCTGAACTGAATGGCTGACATTGAAAATGAAACGGGCTGAAAAGAGGATGACAGCATGTACCCTAATGTCTTCCCTGTGGAGTTGCTTATTGGAGCTGAGAATTGCAGGAAGCTTAGCTTGCAGTTAGAAAAGGGAAAGGTGCTTGTAGGGTGCTGTTAAGCAATGATGTTGAGGTTTGTAGAAATGTTGATAGTGTAGTTAAGCAAGCTGTAAGTTCTTGTTTAATTTTCAAATAAGGTTTAGCAATTTAAAGTGAACAGTGCATCTTGTCATTACATAAATAGATTATGCGTTTAACCGGAGAAAGGTCAGATGTTTGCTAGTTGTTTTGCCAAGGAAGTTCATTACATAGTTATACACAGATTCATAGGCTTATAGGTAGGTACTAGGCTATTGGCCCTAAGGCCTATACAAGCCTAGCCAAAAAGGTACCATGGCTTTCACTACCCAAGAAAATTATTTTCCTATGCCCTTGTCGAGCAGAGCCACAGAAGTGATCCCCGGGTTGAATTTCCTATCTCCCATCCAATCATCAAAATTTTTCTTGAAGAGTGCTAATGAGCTTTGTTTGATATAGATAGGTAGTTTGTTCCAGAGTATGGGAAGTTTCTGGGACAGGAATCTATCCCTCCAGCATGTTCTGTTTTTTTGTGGTGACAAGGCTTAGGTCCCTAGAGTGTGCAGCTCAGAGGGGTTGGGATTTCTTTAAGCGGAGCATGTCCAACAGCTCTGGGTTTGACATAGCTTTGTATGTTAGGCAGAGATCGCATCTGAATAGGCGATATGCGATGGTGTAAAGCTGGAGTTTTTTGAGAAGATCTGCATAGGACATCTGTTTGAGGCTGGTAATCCTCTTTGTGAGGTATTTCTGTGGCCTTTCTAGTTGTTGTAGATGTCTTGTGAGGTACATACCAAATGGGGCATTGTACTCTATAATGGTTTTAATGAGTGATGAGTAGAGGGGAACAATGACCTCTTTTTTCCTGGATGAGAAACCTTTTGTGATGAAATGTGCCACATAGAAGGATTTCCTGACTACTGTGGCAATGTGATTATCAAAGGAGATTTATAGTATTACTTAGAAAAGCTGGTTTTGTTCAGCTAATGTGCTTCAGTAATAGTTTTAATAATAATTCTTAGTCTAGCATGTTTATGATAAGTTTAATCACCCACATCTTAACATTTGCCACAGTTGTACGTTCTCATGGAGAGATATTGGATACTTGCCAAATGAATAAATAAAATGTTTGCATTGACATCCATCCCCACAATTATGGCATATTTATCCAACCTTGTTCTGCTTGTCATAAGCATGTTCTCCCTTTCATAACCCTTTTGTACCCATGTCAGTCACTTTATGGTACACAGCATGGCAAATTAATAATGAGAACAGATCAAAAAAGTGTCTGCAAATGTTACATTACAGAAAACATTGTTATGTGTATGTCCATCTCTCCTTATATGCACCCTTTCACTCCCATCCCTTTTTATGAGTATCTATCAATTAGCCTAATGGATGCACAGGTCATATTCTATTTATTGCATACTGACATGACTCTGCTGATGGATGCTTCAAACATGTTAACTTGATTCAATAAGGGATCAGTACTTCTGTAGTGTGCAAGGTTTCAAAATCTGATGTAGGATTACTTTTATGTCATGTTCACGTGATGGCAGATAAAATGTTCATCTAATATGATGTGGAAACTGTCATTACTGAGAAGAACCATACAGCACACACTTTTCAGGATATCTGTCCCTACACAGACAGTTAGCATTTCTGCTGAGTCATATTATTCATTCCAAAAGATGTACCACACCTTGTCATTTGTAGCAAGTTGTGCACACAATTAACTTGTGATTTTTAGTGAGACCTGCATAAGTGATACTAGTTGTAGATGTGTATTAAGACAGGAATTACTGATATAATTTGGGAAAGATATATTAATTGATAATCACATTTTCACCCCTGATCACATTTACTTAGGTAATAACATCTGTGATGATGTGAGGTATTTCCATTTTTTGCCAGAGAGACTAGGGCAGTATATGTGCAACATATGCCAGCATAGTTAGCTGGAGTTTTGTAAATAATTTTGTGTCATTTGACTGACACACTAACTTGTACAGATGCTTGTCTAAAATTGTATCAACAGTGTTATTATAACTGATTAAATGTTTATGTTTAAACAAAGAATTCTGGAAGGGAAGAGTAGAAGTTTTTGAAATTGTTCTATAGCTTTCAGATACTGCAACAGATCTTAGCAAAGCTCTGAATATGTATTGTACCAGAGTCAGGTGATCAAATGTGATGTCATTCTACAAACAGCATTGATATGATGGAACTTTCACTGCAGCTTGTTTTGTTTTCTTTTCTTTTGTTTAGAATCTGATATAAAGATCTATGTCAGTTATCGCAGTCAGTTAGTTTGGCTCAGTTTAGTTGGAAGCTCATCAACTTGCCTTGTGGAAGTAAGCATCTCAGCATCCTATTTGCTTTGCTGTATTAATTAAGTTAGCTAAGGAACAGTTCTTCACTAGACAGACAGGAAATACAGTGAGATTATTTTTGTATTATTTTTCTGCATCTGTTTGAATTTGTCCAACTGTATTATTTTAATTTCTCCGGTGATTGAAACTCTGATGTTTATTGAACTTAGATGTTTAGTATTCTGAAGTTTTTTATTTTATTATTTATTATTTAATATGTTTGTACCTGTCATTCTGGCTGGTCTTTTAGTGAATACTTTTAATGTCTTGAGAGTACTTCTGCTTATTTTACTGACACCTTGACAACTCTGAAAAGCCTGGCTGCTTTGGTTACACTGTACCATTTATGTTAGTATTGATTTTACTCACTATAATTGAATGCCCTTGTAAGAGCCTGAGAGTGGTTGACTGGTAGCAACATAGTCTCCTTATACACTGGGTAGAAGGGGTACAGTTAGTAACTCTGTACCAGTCTTTCCCAGGAGTGTGTGTGTGTGTGTGTGTGTGTGTGTGTGTGTGTGTGTGTGTGTGTGTGTGTGTGTGTGTGTGTGTGTCTGAGAAAGTCAAATAGCCAGGTGCGGATGTGTCAGCTACTTGGAACTGGGACATTATGCTCCAAAATGAGTCTTGTTTGGCATCTGGAGAGACAGATAGTCCAGTCCCAGGTCTGAAGCATATTCTCCATGTACTCTTGGGGAAAATTGTGCTTGATGCAGAGAGTTGCATTTGAAAATGCTATGTAAATCCATTCCTGTTTTTAGTGACCATCTCTTACAGGTGTCAGTGGTGATGACTGAGGGTCCTTGTTTACTGGCCCGGGGTAAAGGGAGGCTGTCACTTATTAGTGGCAGAGTGGTGGTATTTTAATTGAAATTCAGTAGCCTGTGGTCAGTTGTCACTGAAGGTGTGTGTACTCTCAACAGCCACAAGGTAAACATTCAGAGCTTCACTTGCACAACAATTTTCTTTATTTTTGTTTCTTTAGTTTATTCAGGGAAATCAGGCAAAGATGTCAGCAGAGGATTATGATAAGCTGAAAGAGATCCAGTTGGCTATGGTGTGCAAAGCCAAAGGGCTGGTGCATGCTAACCAAACTAAAGAGAAAATTATTTCAGCTTTAATCACAGATGCATTACAGATGAGTAGCCAGGAGGACAACCAGTCTGGTGATGGAGATGTGCAGTTTTCAGAAGCAGGACAGTTCAGCTTTACCTCAGAGAACTTAAAAATCCATCTGGAGTTAAAGAAACGTGAACTGGATGCTGAAGAAAAGAAAAAGAAGTTTCAGCATGAGGGTGTAGAAAGGGAGAAGCAGTATCAGCATGAATTGAAGACTGAAGACAGACTGTGATGTTTGGAGGCTGAAGAAAAGAAGACGCAGAGTTAGCATGAACTAGAGGCCAAATATTTGGAAATAGAAG
Source organism: Protopterus annectens (assembly GCF_019279795.1). NCBI lineage: Eukaryota > Metazoa > Chordata > Ceratodontiformes > Protopteridae > Protopterus > Protopterus annectens. The sequence goes on from NC_056725.1 coordinate 322,995,260, forward strand.
AAAATGAGAGACTGCCGTATTTGGACATTGACGGAAATGATTGACTGAGGCGAGTAAAGGTTGAACAAAAAGAGAAGCAGTGACAAGAGGGAGATGTTGACTCATCATCGGGGTCATGGAGGTAATGGGGAAAGGAATAACTGGACCCCAAAAGCAATAAATGTCAGTAAATTTCTTCCACAATTTGCAGAGAGGGATGGCTTTGATAGTTGTATTTACATATTTCAAAGAGTAAGTAAACAGTATAATGTTGCCCAAGAGCTCAGGCTACAGTTCCTGAAACCCTTATTTCATGATAAAGCTGTAACTGCTGTTTCTAAATTGTCTGATCCTGATTGTTTAAACTATGATAGAGTAAAGAAATGTTTATTGAACTGTTATAAGTTAACACCCGAAGCTTACAGAAAAAAAAAAAAAAGTTTTGTAAGCATAGATGCAATGCAGATGAAAGTGTATGTGATTATATTGCTGAGGTAAATACTTATTTTCATAGGTGGGTGAGTGGGTGTTAGGTCACCACCTTTGAAAGACTAGCAGACCTTTTGCTGAGTGAACAAGCCCTTATAACTTTGCCTGAGGACATGCAAATCTGGTTGGCAGACTAGGAGTGTAACTCTGCAGATGAGCTGGGGAGAAAAGGGGATCTCTACTTGGCAAGCAGTGCATCACTGCACAAGAAAGGAATACCTAATGTTGCACATGGATATAAGAGAACCCGGGGTGGGTAGCGTAAATCACCACAACATAGTCTACTAGTAATAAGGGAAGCCAGTAGTTCAGGTACATGGCCAGGATCATGGGATAGATGTTTTAAATGTAATTATAGGGGCCATATAGCATACGAATGTCCACTGAAGCAAGGAGGGGAACAAAAGGTAAGAGAACCAGCAAGTAGAAATAACAGCATGCCAGAAATAAGTTGTCTGGAGACACCGGGGGTACCAAACTATCACCAGAGTTTGTATCCTATCTTAGTGGCTGGAAGACAGGCCACTACTAAGATATACAGCCTCTAATAGGACTGTTGTGAAGACTGCAGTGGATAAATATGAGCAGTACTTGCTTGAGCAGTCCATTCCACTCCAATTAGAGCTTTAGGAGGGATCATATTCCAAATAACTTTGGCCAGTGTTCACCTTGACTGGAAGGTAAAATGTGAAGCAAACAGGTACCCGTGTTTGAGGATATTCCTTCAGATGTCTTGATCAGGAATGACTCTGGTAATGCAGTACCTTTTGTGCATGCAGTTACATGCAGTTGGGCTTGGAGACAGCCATGTAGGTCTGGTAGCCTGGAGAGACCCAGACAGACCCCCACATCTGAAGCTGGGGTTGGTGATGTGGCCATTTCAGGGAGGGATTTACCTTGCAGCAGTGAAACTGAGTCACAGGTGCTGGTAGGTATTGATGTTTCCATGGACAGGGTAACTGCAAGGACAGAGGTGAGTGGTAGTACCCAGGCTGACAGTAAGGCACCACTATCAGAAGATACTAGGCTTCCTGTGGAAGGAGATCTGGGAAGGATCATAAAAGTAGAGTTCAGACAGGCTCAGCTTTCAGACCCTACTCTAAGAGGCTTGAGGGAGGTAACTAAGGAGACACTAAGGAAAAAGAGAGTGTGTATATTTGAAAAAAGGGTTACTGTATAGAGGGTGGACCCCTGAGGCAGAGATAGAAGGTGAAGTAATACAGCATAGTTCATAGTGCCCACACCTACCATCTGGCACTTATGACATTCCTTTTGCAGGTCATATGGGCATAAATAGGCATATTATGCAGAACCTTTACTGGCTTGGGATTGCAAAGGATGCAACAGGGAAGTGCAGGACCTGTGAGCAGTATCAAAACGTAGACAAGGCAGGGAAAAAGATCAAAGCTCCATTGATGCCTTTGCCTGTGACTGAGGAGCTGTTTCAGAGGGTAGCTATGGATATTGTAGGGCCTCTAGGTATCCCAAGTTCCACAGGGAAGAAGTATATCTTGATGGTAGTAGATGATGCTACTTGATACCCTAAGGCAGTGGCTCTGCCCTCCATCATGGCAGAGAAGGTGGCAAGTGCTTTGTTAGAGATTTTCAGCAGGGTTATTTTCCCAAAAGAAATACTAAGTGACAGAGGTGTCAATTTCATGTCAGACCTGCTGGCTTGTATGTGGAAGTATTGTGGGGTTAAGCACCTAAAGACCACCCCCTACCACCCCCAGAATAATGGTCTCATAGAGAGGTTAAACTCTACATTAAAGATCATGCTGTGGGCATTTTCAGACCAGTTTAGAAGAAAGTGGGACAAATATTTGCCCCATATATTGTTTGCATACAGAGAGGTACCCAGGAATCCACAAGTATTTTACCCTTTGAGTTGCAATATGTGCATGGGGCAATGGGGACCTTTAGATATGATAAGTGATAAGTGGGAGGGTGAGTGTGAAACCCACAAAGGGTCTGTTGTGCCATATGTCCTAAACCTCAGGACAAGTCTTAGGGAGCTCATGGTCTTGGTCCAAGAGAACCTGGCAGGAACCCAACAGTAGAAAAAGGTCTGGTATGACAGGAAGACAGGAATGCTCGAGCCCGAGAGTATGCCATGGGAGAGCAGGTTGTTGTGCTTATTTCTGTTAGACACAGTAAGCTGCAGGCAGTTTTGGAGGGACCCTTCAAAGTGGTAAGGAAAATCAGTATTGTTAATTGCATAGTAAACTTGCTAGGCAGGAGGCAGTGGAAGAAACTATACTATGCTAGCATAATGAAGCCTCAGCATGTCAGAGAGGTCCTGGGCAGATGGCAAAGGGCAGGGTTACCCATTAAGCCCAGTAAGTGTGAGGTATGTATGGCAGAGGTCTCCTACATATAACATAGACTGGGGGGGGGTGGTACGATTAGGCCATAGCCTGCCATAGTGGAAGCTATTCAAGTGTGACCTGCCCCTGTTACCAAAATGCAGGTGAGGGCATTATTGGGGCAGCAGGTTACTATAGAAAGTGTCTTCACAGTTATAGTATAATAGCTGCTTCCCTCACAGACCTGACAAGAATAAATAGATCAGATAAGGTAGCGTGGATCCCAGCCTACAAGCAGGCATTCCAAAAGCTTAAAGGGGCTTTAGGAGGATACCCTGTGTTAGCCAGTCCAGATTACAGCAATGTCAATGCAGATGGGCTCTCAAGACAAGGTATAGGTTAATGTGTAAGACATACCCATTCCTCTCACACAACATTTTCCAGTGTCACTTGAAAAACTAGCTTCATTCTTCAAAGGGAGGGGGGGTGGGTGTGATGATGTGAGGTATTGCCATTTCTGCCAGGGAGAATAGGGCAGTGCATGTGTAACATACGCCAGCAAAGTTAGCTGGAGTTTTGTAAATAATTTTGTGTCATTGGATTTTTACACTGACTTGTACAGATGCTTGTGATAAAAATGTATCAGCAGTGTTATTATAACTGATTAAATCTTTATGTTCAAACAAAGAATTCTGGAAGAGAAGAGTAGAATTTTTGAAATCGTTCTATAGCTTTCAGATATTGCAACAGATCTTAGAAAAGCTCTGAGTGCATATTGTACTAGAATCAGGTGATCAAATGTGATGTCATTCTATGGAACTCTCACAGCAACTTGTTTTGCTTTGCTTTATTTGAAACCTGAAATAAACATCTATGTCAGTTATCACAGTCAATTAGTTAGTTCAGTTCAGTTTAGTTGGAAGATCATCACCTTGCCTTGAGGAAGTAAGCATCCTATCTGGCCTTCCTGTATTAATTAGGTTAGCTAGGGAGCAGTTAATCTTTAGACAGTCAGGAAAGACAGTGAGATTAGTTAAGTAGTATTTTTTCTGCATTTGTTTGAATCTGTTCAACTGTGTTATTTTTATTTTTGCTGTGATTAAAACTCTGTTGTTTATTGACTTAGATATTTAGTATTCTCGTGTTTTCTATTTTATTATTTATTATTAAATATTTGCATATATTTCTTTGTGGCTGATCTTTCAGAGAATACATTTAATGCCTTGAGAGTACTTGTGCTTATTTTGGTGACACCTTGGCCACTCTGAAATGCCTGGCTGCTTTGGTTACACTTTACCATTTATGTTAGTATTGGTTTTACTCAATATAATTGGATACCCTTGTAAGATCCTGAGAGTACTTGATTAGTAATAGTGTAGTTACATTATAGTATGGGCAGAAGGTGTACAGTTTGTAAATCTATAACAGCCTTTCCCAGGAGTGTGTGTGTGTGTGTGTGTGTGTGTGTGTGTGTGTGTGTGTGTGTGTGTGTGTGTGTGTGTGTGTGAGTGATTCAAATACCCAGGTGTGGTGCGTCAACTACTTGAAACTGAGACACAGGGCTCCAAAGTGTTTCTTGTTTGGGATCTAGAGAGACAGAGTTCATTCCCAAGTTTGGATCCTGTTCCCTTTCCACTCTTGGGGGAAATTGAGCTTGATACAGAGAGCTGCATTTGGAAATACTGTGTAAATCCATTCCTGTTTTTAGTGACCATCTCTCACTGGTGTCAGTGGTGAGGACTGGGGCTCCTTGATTACTAGCCTGGGGTAAAGAGAGGCCATCATAACATACTGACACCATTTGTAAAAAAAAGAGAATCATCTGGATTTGAACAATGGGTCATCAGTTCTCTGACCAGAATCTCAGTACTTTGATATCCTGTGCTATTGAAAAAGCTAGGCAGCACATGTATTCACATGCAGTACAGTCCAGAGTGCTAATAACAATTTGTCACTGCTGATCCTGATTTTGCAAAGGAATGTGTACTACATAAAATTTTATATTGTTTTCCTGAAAATGAGATCCACTTTTGCTCAGTGTTTAATGAATTGCAAATGGGAATGACAAGGCCAAGAGTTATTTATGTAACAAAACACTGGCCCCAACATTTCAAAGACAGGCTACAGCATGCACAGCAAACTAGCTGCCAGCAATTTCTCTGATAATATAATTAGCAAGACTGACACAGGACCCATTAACAATAAACACACGTATATTATACAATTAACCCCAACCATGCAAGTTACTCTATGTCCCTATTTGTGCACAGTTTGGCAGTGAGTACCAGTTTGCACAGGTACTTCAGAAGTCCAAGTTGAATTCCTGAAATTAGAATCACACATGCACTAATACTTTGCCATCATTCTGGAAAATCAGCTTCCCAGTGTTTTCTGAAGAGGTGTATGACTTGTCTAATTCTGGACCCTGGGCTTTAATCCTCCACTATATGGAAATGCATTCATAAACACAAGATAAGGACAGTGACGTGTGCTTGACTGAACACATACTGTCTGATATTCATGTTTGTCATGCAGTATTGCACTTGCAAATTATATATCAGGACTTGGGCCATTGTCACACAGATTCCAGAATTACAGAGTGTAACTGCATTGCTACATATTGTATGGATTTATAGTGACACTGGAAATTGGCCACCCATGATCATATTCCATTGACATTGTCAGTAACATGTATGATTGTGAATATAACTTCATATGAATATGAAAACTCATAATTCCATCATTGCACTATTGCTGTTTCAAAAATGTGTGTTTGTCTCATCTACATAATATCCTGAGAAACAGGTACTTGTCTGCCACACTTCTGTGATATGCATTAATGACAACTTCTTTCACCTAAGTTGCCAGGACATATTTATATGTACTTTTGCAAATTGCGCTCACACAATCACAAGTCCTTGGTTTGAAAACATGTCTCATGACAAAATACTTTAACTGCCACATTATGATGATGTCATCCTCTATAAAGATCACTCTGACACTGTTCAAATCTGTAGTAGCATGAATATTAGGTACTTGAGTTCTCTAGCTTATGTAATTAGTTATGTAGGGATTCTAATCTCACAGCAGTCAGCCTCTGTGCATGTGTATATGTCTGACTATCTGTGTGTTTGAGTAGTCAGAATAGCATGGGTCCAGGTTCTGCTGTCTGCATTCATTACTATTCAGAATATACTTTTACACTGCTACATGACTCAACAGCAGTTTTATATGGCCCTCCCAATGTCCTCTTCTCAGCATACACTGCTGATGTATGTCTCTGTGAAGTGCATTCTTATAATGTGAAAAGGAGACTTGTGTGGTAGCATCAGCATTAAGTATTGTGTTTTGCAGCTTGTGGAATAAGATTGGTAGGGGTTCTAATCTCATAGAAGTCAACTTCAGTGTGTGTGTGTGTGTCTGTGTGTGTGTGTGCGTGTGTGTGTGTATTCATTCAACTATCAGTCTGGGGATAATTTTACAGTGGGATGTGATTCCACCACTATGTCATACACTCCTGCCAGCATCTTCTTCTCTGTAAATACTGCTGATGTCATTCTCTATAAACTGCACTCTGACTTTGTTAAAGTCACACATCTGTGTTAGTCTTACACTGTATGGAATCCATCTTGTATACCTCATCCACCTCATTTGTAATATGCCCATATATGGTGTCAGGGCCATCACCCACAGATTTCTAGCGATTAAAATATAGGCGTATGATGTACAACCGATATAAAGAAGTGAAATAGGTATGACTGCGCTAATAGTTTAACTGTGTCTCCTCTTATTCATACCCAAGGTTTTATTTGGAGATGATGTACAGCCTGAAGTCCAGCTGTAGCATGGGTGCAACTATAGGTTGACTGTACAGCACTATATCACATCAGTATTACCACTTCATGGTTTTCTTGAACACATATGGATGGATGTCAGAAATTCATGGCAGTGCAACTTTTTCAATGGCAATATCAGGGAGATAGTGATTGTGTGGCACATGAGCTGATGTTTGACAAATGCTTATAGATGGTACTAAATGTATTGTTTGGTATGTGTGCATAGTGACAGTTTCCTCAATCATTGACACTTGACTTTGAACTGCTGTACTTTCTCTGCTCACGGGTATAGTTGATGCATTGCTATCAGTCTCCCATATTGCAGTACCATTCATTATAAATTATTAGTTCTTAATTGACAAAGCAATTGCTGGTACTTCAGATAGCATTCATTTATACAACATGTGGCAGATGCATGCAATACCCATCTGTGTTTGGTGAATCCACTGATAATACTATGGTGTTTGCATGTGTTGTTATATGTATTGATGATACCTACATCATCCAGGGATGCTTTACTCAAATGTATCTCATTTGACACACTGAGCTCCCTCGCATCTGGTAGGCCATACAGAAATATTCTTTAGGATGCATGCCCATTAGGATTTACAGCACAGACTTCCCTTTAAGGTGTGCTACTAGATACTTCTATGATAAGTCTTTCTTGATTGTACCCTTTAAATACACAGCTCAGTGAGAACATTGATGACATGGGTTTGATTCTTGCAGCTGCTGATTGTGGCTTATGTGTCCTGAAAATCTCTCAACTGTTGAAGATAGGCCCTGACTACAACTTCACTTTTAACACTGTCCATCATAACACCTCCAAAGTGTTCATTTTGGGGGAAGGAGTGGTGAATTCCCCTTACAGAATACTGACAATCATTATAGTTGCACACGTCTGTTACTGCAGGACATATATACGTTACTCTCATATATTCTATAATGCCACTGATTAATGATTGTAATATTTTATGAGTGTCTATGATTGTGCATGTTTCTGCCTATATTTGTCCAGGAGTCCATTGCCATGTGTCCATGACTGGTTGATGGGTATGCTGACATGTCAGTCATATTCAAGCAAGTCATTTTGCAGATCTTCAGATTATGCACATACCCCCTATCGTATATACAGTCCTTGTTAAAAATACTCTCCAGTGAGCATGTCAGTGATGTTTATATCACAACCATTCACCTCCATTGACATGTAACCTTGTGTGACCATCACATATATACTATCGTTTGTGAGGATATAATATAGTCACACAGGAGGTGTAACAAGAGTATGTACAGTGTTATCTACATATATGCATAATTTTATGCTACTCATTTGTTGTGGAAGTGAGCATACATTGATATATCCTATCTTGGGTACATTGCCATATTTGCCATGCCATCTTCCTCTTTATTTATTCCTATTATTTATGGCTGTGCCCATTTTCATCAGCACACTTTCCCTGCCCCAGTGTATGTTTCCTTATATATGGCCTTGCTACTCCCACTCAATTATTTAATTCTGCATATAATTGTAGTGTACATTGCACTCAGTACACTTTTCTTTACTGCATTAATACTGCTGTTATTACTATTTTCACCCTAGTAGTCATTGTGGTTGTTCATGCATTCTCGCCAAGCAGGTTTGCTCATAAACAAACTTGGATGCTTCTTGTTTCTGTGCTCTTACTACTCTGCAAGGTTTCCTAGTGGTAGCACTGTTGCTGGCCACATAACCATGCTTCAATATGTGATTAGCAATGCTGCTCATCATGTAAACAAGTAAAATCCTTGTAGGCTTCACATGAAGCCTACGCATAGTTTATTGAATTCCCGGGCATGTGAATATTCTGAGTGAATATTTGTTATATGACTTCATGCATTTTTGAACATCTATTGCTTTGAGTCTATGCTCAGATTTCTTGCAGGAAAATACATCCTACTGGAGTTAATAGCTCTAATCAAGTAATATGTATTGCTTTAGAAAGTCAAATACATATATCTGTATATTACTTGAATATATTTCATAACACACATACACACATATGTACATTTTTTTAGCAATTTTTTTCTTTTTCTTTATTAAAGTCAAGACATTAAAATTAGTGCAGCCGTATCCTTTACTATTCAGAAAAAAACAAAGATAATTGCACGATGAACTGCCTATATTCTATGGATTGTGACAAATAAAAATGAAAAAATTGTCCTTAAATGCCCAAGTTTATGTCACCTTTACAGAACGAGCTTCTTTGTGCTGTTTCTTTCAGCAGCCTTGGACATTTTACAGTCTTGGAAGAGCCATGTATCTATTACTCACAACCCTTCAGGACTAATTGCTGACATTAAGGATACTTTGCTTTTAACAAATAATTGGAAAGTGCTTCATTGACAGAAACAGATGTGCAAGTCATTTCTAATTATCGTATATTTGTTCATTAATTTTTCCATCCACAAAACATTCAGATAATGTAACAAGAAATGAATTGACCATCAGGTTATACAAAGAACATCAGTAATTAGCGAGAAGTCTCACACCCCTCCTGCATGACTAGAATCTGTAGAATCTGAGCCTTTAGCTTAATGGAATGACCAGGGACACAGAGTAAGGAAGCCGTTCCTTTGCTATTACACTTATTGGTCTTGAAGATGCAGCAGGTATCATATATCTATACAGTGTTTTAAAGGTTATCTGTCACTGAAAAACTAAACTGTTATAGTGTTAATAACATATTGTTAATAAGACTTTGTACATTTGTGATACAACACACACACACACACACACACACTGAAAATTGATAAATGGAAAGAAAACACATAGAAAACACTGGATTACCTTAAAACTATCAAAAGATGTAAGGCTAACTAAAAGTGCAGAAAACATATTTTTTGCTGCAGTGCAAGGCCTCCTGCATCCAGGAACTCTTGTTCCCTTAAAGATACAAAGTCCAAGATAGCAGAACTATATAAAGAAAAAGGGGAAGTTCTCTTACCCACTGTTGGCCTATTTTGGCAAAACACATGGAATGCATACATATTATCAGTGCAAATGAGGAAAACACTTTTTTTTTTTCATTCCGTTGACCAAGATAGTGCCTCTAGGCTATGCAGTCCCTTTTGAGTAGAGTCCCAAGGTGATATTTATACAAATTCCCCTGCTCCTTTTATAGGTGCCAGGGGATCTTTTCATACACCTGAATTATTACCACCTCAAGCAGATGGAATCTCATTTTAACATCTCATCCAAATAATGACACACTCAGTAGTGCAACACCTCCATGATGGCGCACCACAGAGTAAGCAATCCATCTTCCTGTTTTGGAAATAGAACCCACAACCTTCTTAGCAAAGGCATGCGTGCTACGTGTTGTGCTACTGAAACATCAGTTCACTTACAGTGATAGTTAGCTGAACATTTTGCAGTATTTAAAGGAAAAAATGTCAACGTAATGCTTCACAGTGATTTTTCAACTAAAGTACAATTGATGTAATGAATGTCACAATTGTTGCTATATGCAAAGTGTAAATGGTTTGGTGTATGTACAGAAATTGCTGTGCTTTATATGTTAGCTCTTCTGTACCTCTTTTTACAAGCCTGAATGCCATCAACCCCTGGTTTGGACATCTGGTATATTATGGCCATTTCGTGGATGATATTGTTGTGCTTTGGAAAGGAGATGAAAGAGAACTTGATATGTTCACAGAATATCCGGAAAACACCACAGATTACCTTGAATTTAAGATAACTTATTCAAAGGACAAGATTGATTTCTTGGATGTTAAAGTAACCCTACATCCTAGTCTAGGTTTAATTATGAAAATGCACAGAAAAGATACATGGAAGAACTGCTACTTGCACAGAAATAATATGCACCTAGGTCACATATTCAAAAACATCAGGGAAAATCAAGTGCAACCTATATCTAGGCACTGTACTGAAGAGGCTGACTTTGAAAAGGAGCAGGTTACCCTCTATAAGCATTTGAGGAATAGAGGTTACCACAACAGAGATCTTACTATGAGATGTACACAACAGGACCTAATGTCCAATAAAGGTTGTCTCTATTTTAATGGAAAAACTATCCCCAGAGTTGAGGCTACTGCCTCCAAAGGAAGCACTTTGACTCAAGGTCTAAAATGTATTCTCACATATAGTACAGCTAACCAACAGATCTGTGATGTGGTCAGAAGGTTTCGGCCGGTGTTGACAGAAGATGCAAAAGTGAAAAATATTGTAGGAGAACAACTAAGGTTTGTTTTTAAGAATAGAAAGAATATCAAAAGACTGCTGTGTGGTAAGGATGGTTTTGAATGAAAAAATGCATACCGAAGAAAGGAACGGTCAAATGTGGAAAGTGCAAAGCCTGTCCTTATATAGACAACAGCAATCTTTTTGTGCATCCTGTATCTGGAATCAATCACTTGTTGAAAGCTAGTGCAACTTGCAATACCCAGCATATTGTCTACCTGGCAACTTGTCGAAAATGCTTAGTGTTCTATACTGGAAAAATGGACCAGTGTTTGAAGGACAGAGTTATGCGACATTTGGGGGATATTAAGCACAAGGATTTAAAGAATGTGCTGGCTGACCACGTTGTATCTTATCCTGATCATAGCTTTATGTTTAAAAATTTAGTATGTATTGCTACAGACTCAAGGGGTGGAGATCTAAACTCTAAACTGAAATGTGCAAAGTGAGTTGGATAGTGAACTTAAGGGCTGATCACTCCCCAGGCCTAAATACAATGGTTCTGCTTAAACCAATACTAAAGAATAGACATCCTACTATAGGCTGAGTAAAGGAGGCTTGGAATCCCTAAAAATTTTGATTAGTTTCTATGGTTTTAGTTTGGTTAATGAGTACGCATTGCCTGTAGCATATGGACATGATTTGTTATTTAACTTTAGTCGGAGAGCTATGGAGAATACGATCTGAAGAAGGCTGAATAGCTGAAAGTGGTAATCATTTAGAGTTCTCTTTCATTGGAAGTCTTTTATGTTTTGTCTCTATTTTTAAAATAAACAAAGTTTTTAGCTGTGGTGGTTCACCAGAAAGTTTTATTTATGCTAATTTTGTTCTGTCTGGTGCACCTTTGGCAGTTTCTAGTTTCTCTTTACTTTTTACAAGCCATGTGCGGAATTGTGAATCTTTTGTGTATGCTGCAAGCTCTTATACTCAATGCTTGCACTAACATCAGAAGTGTTTGGGAGATTCATGACTCAAATTGACACTACTTTCTCTTTCTCTGCACATGTTTTGTGCTGCTACATAATAATTACTCAAAGTAATTAGAGGTGTGTTGCACTGTGTACCTATTATCATTTCTGTTCACATCTCTGCCCAACAAAAACATACTCTCCAGAATGATACAACTTGAAGGTTTCCACCAACCTTCTTCCCCAATACTAAAAGAACAGATTATGTTTACGTCACATCTATCCATGCCCAGACCACAGTTGTCTATAACTCCTCGAATAATGATCACTGTTCTCAATAAGTACGTATTTAAACTAGCATCGATCCTTATCCCAGTCTTTGTAACCATTGGATTCATTAACCTTTATCTCCTCTGACCTTTATATGTCAGCTCCACTAGCGACTGGGTTATCTTACCTCCTTCTTTCTATCCTGCCTCCCTCTTTTTTCCCATTCCAGTGACAATTGTCATCTCTTTCTTACATTGCCTGAATTCTTTCAGTTAGAGCAGCACTCGGTAGAGTATTGCTGACTACACTCTTCAATTTCCAATGACATAAGAGAAAAAGGCTTGACTCCTAACCCTTGTATCCATGAATATACCCACAAATGTCATAGGACAATCTGCATATCCACATGCTACACAGTGCCCGCTGTTTCTTTTTCCTGTCTATCTAATTCTAGAGAACTATGACAGATAACCATACCATGCCGTCCTGAAATTAATACTGTAAATTGCATTTCTTTCGAAAATAAAATTCATTAGTTCTAAATGATTACATAACCTAAGTTTTACCTTCACTCATGCAAAATTGCAAAAAATGAAATTTCCACAATGAAACCCAGACTATGCACTCAGTACCACATTATATATGTGGCACAGTCCCCATACACCCTTACAAATTAGATATAATGTAAAGAATCAGATAACGCAAAGCAAATTATATCATGCAGTTGGATATGTAGTAAGATGTGTCTAGTTTTTCAACTAATGTCTATGACATCTTAAGCAGTTTTCTGATGATATGTCTTTTTTTTTTGGGTAGACTACCATGTTATATGTTCTGTTTGAACTTTTATGCCAAGCACCAGAAGCATGTTTTATCCACAACCATCTGTAGTCTTTCGGCATTGATTCTTACATCACATGCTAGCTTTGGCTTTGTTTGAATCTGAACCTGACTCTAAGACTAGAATTCTTACTATTAAGGTGTACATTCAAGCATCTATCTATCTATCTATCTATCTATCTATCTATCTATCTATCTATCTATCTATCTATCTCTCTCTCTACCTATCCATCCAAGTATGTATCTGTCTACCTAAATATGACAATACTGATCAGAATAACCATTTTAATGACATTTTCATAGAAAAGACTAAATCATAAAACATCCAAATTACAATACATCTGTAAAGAAAGAGCATTCCCTGCATTTACTTTACTAAGCTAGTCCTGCATGGAAGTGCCCATTTAGGATCAGGACGGCAGTGCGCCATGCATATTAATGAAGGTGTGCTGCTCGAGCTCCTAGGCTTACATGGAGTGTGTATGAGTGCAGGGGGCATGTCTGAGAGCAGAGCTCTCAGAATAAACATGCCCCTTCAATGTAGAACAGCAGAAAGCAGTAAGAAATGAGTGAGACTGCTAATAGGTGTCTGCATATCCCCACCAGCAGTTCCCCATGTGTACAACAGCAACAGTACATAAAAATTAAATAAAGAAACCCCTTTATTTTTTTTTTAATCCGAGTATAGCTAACAGTAGGTGTGTGGGTGTGCCCATCGCTTAGCTATGGTGAAAGCAGCTTAAAAGGCTGAAGAGGATAACAAGGAAGATATATGCAAATGAAGCAGCACAGTATTAGTGTAGTGGGCAGAGCATTCACCTACTGAACAGACATTCACAGTTGGAGTCCCACTGCAGCACAGTCTATTTTACATGGCAACGCACATTATAACCAATATTTTTGTAGCAAAACCCACTAAATAACATATATTTATGAACTGGAGTACTGCAGGAAATCCACATGTGAAGTGTCTGTGTCATATTGAATAAGGCACTAGTAAGCAGGTTTAAGCACAAATAAGCAGTAGGAAGCATATGTAAGCACTAGTAAGCATGTTTAAGTGTGTCTGCGTGGGGGTAACCACTGCCTACACAGGTTAAACAATGTAGAAGCTAACTGAGTATAAGACACTGTAATCAGAAGTTAGCATTGCTTACCGCCGCGCAAACACACACAAACCCATTTATAGGTTCATAGGTTCATACTAGGCTATCTACCCAAGGGCATTTATAAGCCTAGCCCATAGTTATTTGGCTTTCGCCACCCCTTTAGTTTGAATAAAACTATGCCTATTATTTTGCTGTGCCTCTGTCAAGCAGTGACACTGAAGTAATCCCTGGGGTATATCTGTGATCTCCCATCCATTGGTCAAGATTCCTCTTGAACAAGGCCAGCGAGGTGCTCTGCCTCACATGTACCGGGATTTTGCTCCACAGCATAGGGAGTCTCTGGGTGATGAATCTGTCCCTCCAGCACGTTCTATTAATAACCGTGTCAAGGTTTAAGTCTCCCACCCTTGTGGTTCTGAGGGATCTAGATTTTTTGAGGTGAAGCATATTCATCAAATCTGGGTTTGACATGGCCTTATATGTCAGGCACAGGTCACCTCTGAGCAAGCGGTATGAGACTGAATAGAGCTGGAGTTCTTTCAGTCGGGCAGCATAAGACATATTTTTGAGACCCTTTATCCTTTTGGTGAGGAACTTTTGGGGCCTTTCCAGCTGCTGCAGGTGTTGGGTCAGATATATTCCGAATGGGGCATTGTACTCAATCATAGGTCTAATGAGTGATGAGTACAGGGGGACAATGACCTCTCTTGATCTAGATGTGAATCCCTTCATGATCAGGTGGGCAATGTAGAAGGTTTTCCTAACTACTTTAGCAACATGAGTGTCAAATGAAAGGCTACTGTCAACCTGGGTCCCCAGATCCCTGATGACTTCTTCTGTGCTCAGTGGATTGCCACCTATATGGTAGCTAGGGGTAACCTTGTTTTTCCCGAAGGGTATGACTATGCATTTATTGGCATTTAACTTTAGGCCATGGCTCTGGCACCAGTTATCCGTTTCTGTGAGGCCCTTCTGAAGGATATCTGTGTCAGATGTGTTTTCGACTATGGCCCAGTTTGCAGTCATCTGCAAACTTTGTCAGCCATAACCCTCCTGCGCTTGCTTGTACTTCAGAAAAGTAGATGCCGAACAAGAGTGGACCCAGGACTGAGCCCTGTGGGACACCACTTGTGACAGGCTTTGAGTCTGACATGGCTCCAGCAACTCTGACCCTGTGGGTTCTGTCACCTAGCCAGTTTGCAACCCATCTTGTGATGTATGGGTTTACATTCAAGCTGATGAGTTTTTCGATGATACCTGAGTGGGGTATTGTGTTGAAGGCCTTTGCCAGGTCAAGGTAGGCTGTATGGACTGCCTTTCCTCATCAATGGCCTTGGTGACTGTCTCAAAAGTCAACCAAGTTTAAAAGGCATGATCTGCCTTTGACAAAGCCAAACTGGGTTGGATCCAAAGTCTGCAAGTTCCCTATGTCTTTATTTATGAGTTCCATTATGATCCTCTCCATGGCTTTGCAGATAAGGCTTGTCAAGCTAATGGGACGGTAATTTCCAGGGTCGGTGGAGGCACTGCCCTTGTGAAGTGGGACCACAGTCGCCGTGCGCCACTCCTTGGGTACGTATCCTGAGGTGAGACTAAGATTAAACAGCTGTCCTAACTTCGGGTTTAATTCCTCATTGAGTTCGTGGAGCACACAGCCGGGGACACCATCCGGTCCCATGGATGCTGTGTTTTTTGCTTTGGATATAGCAGTTCACACCTGGGCGTAGTAGATGTAAGGGGCTCTACAATCCTCTGGTATAGATATCTCTCCTTTGGGGGGGGGGAGTTTGCACTGAACCTGTCAGCCAGTATGTTGGCAATGTGTGTAGGTTCAGTAATCTTCACATCATTTTGAACTAATTCTGAGCATATCTGGGAGTTTCCTCCTAGGTTTCTAACATAGCTAAAGAAGGCCTTATGATTGTCTTTTGAGTCCTTGGCGATTTTTCTCTCAAAATTTGCTTTGGATGATTTTATGAGAGCTCTTAGTTTTTTACTTATAATGATCAAAGGTGTCTTACCTTTCAAGGATTTTGCTCTATCTTGTAGTAGCTTCCTCCTTTTGTTGTAGAGCTTGTTTATGGCTGGGGTCCACCAGACTGGACGCTTGCCTTTGGTACAAAGAGTCTTAGTTTTGTTTGGGATTGCCTGATCCATGCAGTCCTGTAGGTGCTGGTAGAAGGCATTTGTAAGTGATTCAGCGGTTTGAGTAATGTTTACCACTGGCTCAGGGGCCTTAAAGGAGACCACACTAGTTTTAGAAGTGTGAAGTCGGCTTTTGAGACGTTTTCACTGTGGTCTTTTTATTTCAGGTGGGGGCGGGATGAGGACCTCCAGCGAGATTAGTTTATGATCTGATCTCACCAGTGAGGGTATACTTCCGGTGTTGAACATTGTGATCCCATGTTCGTGATGATGAGATCAAGTATGTTTTCTCCTCTTGTGGGGATGGTGACTAGTTGTTCCATGGCATTTGAGTTTATGAACTCCAGGAACCTTTGGGCTAGAGTGTTTGGGCTTGAGTAGTGTTCCCAGTCTATATTAGGGTAGTTGAAGTCACCTAGTATGATGGTGTTTGGAGATACATTTATCCCCTCCAATGTTTTCAGGAAGGCCATGTGAGGTTCCTGAGTTTGAGAGGGTGGCCTGTAACATGCTACAAATTGCAGAGCAGTCTTGCCTATGGTTAATTGCACCTGGATGGTCTCTGATGCATCATGCGTTGCCACCAACCTTGAGGTGTGGGTGTCCTTTATGAATATGGACACCCCCCCTCCTTTCTTGGTGTTGTCCGGATTTTGGGGCCGGAACGCATCATATGAGGTGAAACCTGATAGTGCTGGGGTGCTCTCAGGATCCTTGAACCAGGTTTCTGTCACAGCACAGACATCAATGTTCTCCATACTGAGAAGGGCCTCGAGTGCGTGCATCCTGAGATTGAGACTTCTGGCATTGAGCAGCATTACCCTTAGTTTTTTTTCCTTTTTTGTGTTCTAGGGTGGTAGGTTTAGAATTTGAGCCTTGCCTAAAAGGGTGGCAAGAGCCTTTGCCAATATCCGGAAGCCTAGGGGTGACAGGTGCAAGCCGTCCCTTGCGAAGCAGCGTGGCTTGTCCAGCATGTCATCCCAGGCAGACAGACATTGGATCCCCTTTGAATGACACCAGAATTTAAGCCAATTATTAAAGCTGATCATCTTATCACTGTATTGTGGCATCATTCTAGGTGAAGGTAGGATACTGCTCAAGGTCAGGGTCATACCTGCCTGGGCTACATAATCAGAGAGCTCCTCAATGTCTCTTTTCATGTAGTCCAAGGAGGTACGCCTCAGGTCGTTGACACCAGCGTGGACAATGACTGAGTCGTACTTGTACCTGCTGTTGAGAGACCTGAGTGCTTGCGTTATGTGGTGGATTCTAGCGCCCGACAGGCAGCTTACTGTGACCTTCTCCTTACTCAGTCTGGTGAGCGGGACGTCAGTGTGTCTGACTATGGAGTCACCTATGACAAGTATGTTTGGTGTTGTATTTGGCCTTAAGGGCAGTGACTGCTTTGCACACTGATTTTGTTGTTTATGTGTTGTTTGTGTGGTGTATTGAGTTTGCAGTTACTTGGGTGTCTGCTTTGGAGGCCTCTGCTGTTTAGGTAAATTTTTACTCAGAGCCTCCGAGTATGTCTTAGTGTGTTTATGTGTTTGATTCAGTGGTGTGGTTGAGTTATGTGAGACTGGTATTGTGGTGTGTGTAGTTGCCTTCTCCTCAAGTAAAACCAGCTGCAAAACACGAACTCAAAAGAGAAAACTTGCAGAGAAAACCAGTTTAATAAAAAGCAGAGCTTTTGGTTGTAACCCTGTATTAGTATTGAAGAAGGGTTACGCCCGAAAGCTCTGCTTTTTATTAAACTGGTTTTCTCTGCAAGTTTTCTCTAGTTGCCTTCTCCTCCTGCCTGGTCTTGCCAGTCATGAGTTGAGAGAGCTCAGCCTCCAGTCTGGCTAAATAGCTGCATCTCTCACAAGAGTTAGTGTTACGTGGGAGGAGGAGAGGGTTGTCCGTGTACATGAGGCAATTGTAACATTGTCTCAGAATTCCCAGATTCACCAACTGGGCAGGAGAGGACGCCAGCATCTGACCCTTCGACATGCTAGAAAGAATTATGAGTTGGTATGAGACAGAAAAGTAGTGGGCTTAGCAGGGAAGTGGGCACTCCTGGGGGGTTTTGCTAGTGAGAGATTTGTATAATATAGGAGTGCTTGACCTGCAAAGAGAATGCTTATAAGACAAGGGATATGCTTATAAGACAAGTGCTGAGCTTTTTGAGAAGAAAAAGCTATTTGGAACAAGTGCTGCACTTTTTAGTGTAGGTGTAAACTGTTTAGGTTCCTAACAGAGCAGTTCTAAGGGAAAAATTGAAGAACAGACTTTCTGGAGCCAGAAAGAGTTTAACCTTGTTTAACCGGCACTGCCCGATGCTGCTCTAGTGGCAACTCCGCGCTAAAGCACGTTAAAGCGTGCTTGATAGCAGGGGCTGGAAAGAAGCAGGAATAGACCCAAAAGGGACAATAAAACTACAGTTTCAAGTCAGTAACCACCTCTACGGGGGGCAGGGAAGCTGCTCAATGTTATTCACTGCCACTGATCAACAGGGAGACCCTCCTTCAGCCCAAGCAAAAATGGCCTCACAGAAACTTTCAAACAGTTCAGGAACAGCAAGCCTGTAACTGAACTTTTAACTCTCAGAAAAGTGGGAAAAAAGCAAGATTTTTTTTTTTTTTTTTTTTTTACAGAGATAGCAGAGGTTCACAAGTAATATCAAGTTATAACAGTGCAGTAAATGACCCCACACAAGAGTGCTAGGTCAAGGACAGAAAATATGCAAGTTTTAAGAAAAAACAATTTAAAATTAAGTGCAAACAGGAAATTCAGCAAACAGCTTTTGGTTGTGCTCTAAATACAGCTACTAATACAGAAATCAAGTTTAACAAGCCAGAAAATGCTCAAGCTAGGCAGCTATGCAGAAAAACTTAGCAAATAAACAGAGAAAAATACTTAAAATCTCAAAAGTGGCTCCTTCTTCTCTCAGCGTTGTTTCCTCTTGGAGGGTGCTTCACCAACAGCCAACAAGCCTGAAAAGACGCCCAAACCACGAGGCAACTAGGTTTTAAGAGAGGAAGATGAAGGAGTTATGGAAATGACCCTAGTGGCCAATAAAACTACAGTTTCAAGTCAGTAACCACCTCTACAGGGGCAGGGAAGCTGCTCAATGTTATTCACTGCCACTGATCAACAGAGAGACCCTCCCTCAGCCCAAGCAAAAATGGCCTCACAGAAACTTTCAAACAGTTCAGGAACAGCAAGCCTGTAACTGAACTTTTTTAACTCTCAGAAAAGTGGGAAAAAAGCAAGATTTTTTTTTTTTGTTTTGTTTTTTACAGAGATAGCAGAGGTTCACAAGTAATATCAAGTTATAACAGTGCAGTAAATGACCCCACACAAGAGTGCTAGGTCAAGGACAGAAAATATGCAAGTTTTAAGAAAAAAACAATTTAAAATTAAGTGCAAACAGGAAATTCAGCAAACAGCTTTTGGTTGTGCTCTAAATACAGCTACTAATACAGAAATCAAGTTTAACAAGCCAGAAAATGCTCAAGCTAGGCAGCTATGCGGAAAAACTTAGCAAATAAACAGAGAAAAAATACTTAAAATCTCAAAAGTGGCTCCCTTCTTCTCTCAGCGTTTTTTCCTCTTGTAGGGTGCTTCACCAACAGCCAACAAGCCTGAAAAGACACCCAAACCACGAGGCAACTAGGTTTTAAGAGAGGAAGATGAAGGAGTTATGGAAATGACCCCTAGTGGCCAATAAAACTACAGTTTCAAGTCAGTAACCACCTCTACGGGGGGCAGGGAAGCTGCTCAATGTTAGTCACTGCCACTGATTAACAGAGAGACCCTCCCTCAGCGCAAGCAAAAATGGCCTCACAGAAACTTTCAAACAGTTCAGGAACAGCAAGCCTGTAACTGAACTTTTTTAACTCTCAGAAAAGTGGGAAAAAAGCAAGATTTTTTGTTTGTTTTTGTTTTTTACAGAGATAGCAGAGGTTCACAAGTAATATCAAGTTATAACAGTGCAGTAAATGACCCCACACAAGAGTGCTAGGTCAAGGACAGAAAATATGCAAGTTTTAAGAAAAAAACGATTTAAAATTAAGTGCAAACAGGAAATTCAGCAAACAGCTTTTGTTTGTGCTCTAAATACAGCTACTAATACAGAAATCAAGTTTAACAAGCCAGAAAATGCTCAAGCAGGGCAGCTATGCAGAAAAACTTAACAAATAAACAGAGAAAAAAATACTTAAAATCTCAAAAGTGGCTCCCTTCTTCTCTCAGCGTTTTTACAACTACTTTAAAGTACCATAATCACTCTGTATCCAACGGCCCATGTTCTGCCCAGCAACAAAATAAACAGCCTCTGCAAGGCTCAAACCCAAGACCCTATACACTAGGGTCACAGTAGTTAACCACTAAGCCATCACAGCAGTACATAAGATTTAGGTTTCAACAAACAAATCCACACCATAGGAAAATCAAACTGAACATGTTAAAGGAATCTATGTACAGTGTGATGTTGTATTACCTGCTATATAACATAAATATGTGAAGTTGAGTACTACAGTAAGGCCAGATGTGAGGTGTTGTTGTAATAAAGTGTTGAATTCCCCAGGACCCCATACAGTGTACGTACACATGAATCACTGATACCAGACACAGATATAACATGTAACAAATAATAAATCAATGCCAAATGGAAATTATAATGCTAATTAAATATTATGCAATGCTAAGCATTGCACAGCTCAGCTTACTTAGTGTAAGCAATGTGTAGGCTGGCTAACTCAGTCTACCCAGTGGTATACCCCTTTAAGCAATGCCAGCATTAGGTAAGCAGGTTTGCCTATAGCTTAGCCCTTTCAAAACTGTCCAATCACAGGAAAGTGTGGGAAATTGGGTGTATTTAAACCCCACAGGCATGAATACTTCCCATAACTGGTTGAATCTCCCTACTGTAGGCAGAATGTCTGGAGTTGGGGAAGGCACTCTACTTAGAGTGCAGCGCTGGGGCACCCAGGAGTCCAGATTCATGGTATGGCTCTTGGTAAAACAACATGAGCAGAGACTACTGCAGAGCCAGTACCAGGGCTCTCAGTATAAAGTGGAGGCCTGGGACAGTCTCACCCGTGACCTCACCAGTGCCACTGGTATCCCCTGGACTGTTGAGTAGGTCAGGCATCACCATGCTGACCTGAATCTGTGGAGGGGGGAATCTCTTGGAGCAGTGAATCCAAGAATCAAGGCAGAAGGCCAATGCCCCAGCACTGAGTAAGTACTCATTCTACTACATAGATAATGATCGCTTAGCTTGAGTATACTATGAGTAGGTAATGAATAAATATCACTGTATTTCTCTGACAGCCGCAGATGAGTGGGCTGCAAACCAGCAAGCCCATACTGCTAGGCTGCAAAGGCTGCATTGTGAGGCAGGTTAGTAATAATCTTGCATGTACTGTCATAACAAATAAATATAACCATTCTAGAAAGTGTTGTACCAGTATAAAAATGTATTGTGTATGGGATGTACTGAATAAACTAGACAATATGGCAGGAAGACTGTCATATAGGTTGTGTGGAAATAAAGGTGTAATATCTTGTGAATAAAAGTATAACCCCTGGAGTGCTTGTATACATTCTGCTTTCATATGTTGCTATAGTGTTGCATTCTATAAATAGTACAGTTGTATTAAGCAGTGTTACCAACACTGTTGAATGTAGATAAAATGTGTACAAAGTTCAGTATAACAATGTTGGAAATCCCAAGAGGTCAGTCATATTGTACAACTGAGGGAGACCTAGACAGAAAACATTGGAATACTTCACACCAATTCCCTGATAGCACAGTATACTTTTAATGCCAATTGTAATATTTTTACCACACACAGCAGGGGTTTGAATCCAGGGAGTGGTAGTAAGTTGTATGCATAATCATACCCCACAACCGTACAGAGTCTGTGAGAATGTTCAGACAGAAAGTTGCATGCATAATTAGACCCAACAACTGTACAGAATGTGCTAGAATGTTCAGATAGTAAGGATAGTAGGATGTAAGCATAATCATAACCATCAAATATGCCCACATGCACCATTAATGGGGTTGAGGCGCTCCAAACAATATACGTCATGTACAAATAGGCATACCCCCCCACCACAGCCAAACACGTCTGCCCTGCAATACACTGTCAAGTGTTACAGATCCCATAAGCAGGACCTGACATGACATTAGCACAAGATGTTAACAGTACTACAACCCACCTGTATGATGCCAGGCTGGTATTAGTAACAGTCTGGCTCCAATAGGAAATGTAAAATGTGGAAGCTATCAACATCTTCAGGATATATCTACACAGACACATATATGCAAATACAGATATACACACACACACACACATATATATATATATATATATATATATATATATATATATATATATATATATATATACATATATACATATGACTACACATACACACACAGATATGTACAGTAAGATACATATGTAGAAGGTGCACACAATATGGAACAGCCACTATGTCTACAGTTCACACCTGAACAAGTGGACACTGGGCCACCTATACAAATTACAATCATTGCCTGCAACATATACCCACAGAGAGGTCATAGAAAAAAACACCACACACAGGTTTGCAGAAATGGAAAACCTTTATTTTTGTACTATTACAGTTCTATATGCCATGCCATATAGCTGTTCAGACACTGACATCCATATAAACAGAGTAATGCAACTGTGAAACAGTTATACTAATACACGAGTCTGGAAAGGTTCACAACTGTTGCTGTCCAGGTCAAGGCCTTCAAAATGTACAACAGTAAAGACAGACTGGGCCACAGGATACCAGACAATCAACAGTATGTAATGCAGGTGTATAGTTCAGCAGCCTCTATCTGCACTCTGTACAAAATCACTAGGGTGTAAAGACTTCAGTTGACCAAATGCGAAGTAACTGTTACATAACAAGGCACAACTGACACCATCACAAGCACACTGACAAACAGAACAGTCTGTATGGCAGGAAGCAGTAGGCCTGCATTAACCCAATTTATGTGAGTAATGTAAATATAGGTGAAGTATACAGTACTGTACATCCAGATACCTTAAGGCAGCTCACCCCTGATACCCCCACATTTTGTAACAGCCTATGTCCTTTATGGTGCATCCCCCTAGACTCAATAATGCAGGGCCATATACCACTGTTATATACACTGGCTTCTGGAGTGTATAAGCGCACACATGTATTGTGTAGGTGAAGCCCAAACATATATGGCCCCAGCCCCACCGTATGTGTGGGAGATACAACAGCAGTGGACTGATGGCAGCAATGTCAGTATGATATACACACAGCCCACTACAGAACAACTCCTGACAGCATGCCGTATGTGCAAAGCATGGTATACAGGTGGAAAACAGAGACTGGAACACAGGCCCATATATGGAAAACTGTTGCCATACACTAAGCAAGCCACTGGTGTTACAGGATAGTCTGCAACATACCCTTAGCCAGGGAATTGAGGTTAGAAACATAAATGGATGTAGACATGTACTGATAGCACTCAACACACACTGCCAGTGAAATATCTGACACAGGACCTCTGTGGTGGACAGACAAAACATGATAGACACACCTCTGGCCACCAACTGGATAGGCCCACAGTTGAGAGCTATGCAGACAGACTGCATTCCAAGGTAAACTAACATGTACACAAACACTTTGTAACACCAGTACTATACAAAGCATAACACAACTCTTCTCACACTCTGTCTGTAGTTCTGAAACCTCCTACAGATATGTAACTGGCCTGAGTATGCCAGTTCCACTGGTAGAGGTATTGCTACCTGAGGTCTGTAACACTGATGGCCACACACAGGAAGGATGTCCATCACACAGGAAAGGTAAAGGAACCACACCCACATGATGTAGGGATTTATAGTAGGTGGTTGCCATGACAGTGGTAATTGGAAGTACTTGACAGCAAGCTGCATGTAGTTAGCAAGAGTAGGACACTGATTGGTGCAGAGGCCATCTCTTGATCAAGTGCATCACCTACTAAATACAGGCTGCAATCTCCCCCAAGCATCTCATTCACTGGAGAGAGAGAGGGAGACAGAGAGAGAGAGAGAGAGACAGACAGACAGAGAGAGAGAGAGAGAGAGAGAGAGAGAGAGAGAGAGAGAGAGAGAGTGAGAGAGACTGAAAATGCAGGCATTTAGGCAGCTGCCATTCATAAATACATCATTCCCACAACAGGTATGTGAACTATATGTACATGTATTAGAGAATGTAGTACCTGGTCCATCATAATGTGATAGATGATGTGGAATGAGTTATATGTGCCATCAGGTGTTGTTGTGATGATGTTCAACTGAACAACTGCTATGGATAATAGTGTTTGTCCCTGTGGGTAGTGGGCCATAGCTGTTAACTGTGCAGGTCAGCACTGACAGACAGGATGTAAGCCATCATAGTATGTGTTGTGCAATGGGGATTATTTATATGATGTGGCCAATAGATGGTGGTGGAAGTAATGCCATTATGATGGACATGTGAGAGCCATGGACCACCACTGGCAGGATACTCAGGTGAATCTGTAATGTAGCATGCTGGAATGCAATAGGTGTGTAATATGGTTACCTGCAAACAGGTCCCACATATACCCACTAATGTCAGGCCGTGTCCATGTGTGGCACCTGCCTGTGTTGTAACAAGACAGAACAGTGCAGCTGTGCAGGAAGATGTTGTGAGATTGTGGAGCTGATGTCTGAATGTACCCCACATATAGGTATGCATATGTGTACATATGTCACATATACAATATATAAGGATAAATGTATATCAGCATGTATGTCCAGAAATATACATATACCCATGTGTAGACATATATATATATATATATATATATATATATATATATATGCACATATATATGAATTCACATATATCTACACATATATAGATAGATATATACCTATATGCACGGTGGTCAGGACTGGTAGCTATAGAGGACAGTCTACAGGGGTGGTATGTGACATGTGATGGGTAAACACCATGGATGGTGTGTGTGGTGTGTGATGAGGATGCCCCACGGTCCCCAATATGAGCACAATGGGAACAAAGCTCCAACCAACTGCCATTCACAACAGCAGTCCACGTCCTGAAGGTGCCAGGTCTGGAGGGTGAGCAAGAGGAGCATGTTGGCCATGTGAATGTGTATTGGGTGCCTCAGACTGATGTAGCACATCCCTCATGTGTCTGTGGAGCCCGGTATGGAACAGACCCTAGACCTGAGCTCAGGGGATAGGAACATGTTGGTGTGGGCCCTGAGGTGGGGGCAACATCCCCTGGGTGGATCCACCTGATGGTATTGCTGTAACAGTACACTAGGTGGCCCCAGGTTGGCACACACATGTGATGTTGCCAGGTATCCTGGTCAGGTGGGTGTGGAAAGGTGGATCAGCTGGCCAGTAGAACATAATACATGTTATTGTGTCACTGTTATAGTACATTTGTTGGTAGTAATAGTCTACACAATCCCGGTACGTGTCCAACAGCATGCATAGATCCCCCCAATAATGCAGTGTCAGATGTGCAGCAAACTCAGAGCAGCCATACCACTGGCATATATGTAACCATAGTGGCCTTAACAATGGCATGCAAGTGAATAGACTGTAACAGGCCAGCAATGTTAGTGTCCACACAGGAGCATGGCTACAATCACATAGCAGAAGGTGTGGTACAATGCACAATCTGTCCAAATGGTAGTTAAGCTGTAGCCATACCTAATGAGTTGTGTGTACAGTCTGTTGAAGCTGATATGGTGGGGGGTGACACAGATGTATATATGACTTGCTCTGGCCTGTTTCTATCTTCATGTCTTTCAGGCAAGATGTCACACATCGGGTTACCCGTGTATTCAATGGATGAAAATGAGGTCATTATCAACCACCTGGTACAGCACTACCAGGTTCTCTTTGGCAGGACAGCCCATGACCATCAGGAGCAGACCGCCATGTGGAACAATCTAGTCCACAAGGTCAATGATGTCTGCCTGTGTAACCGCAGTTATGAGCAGGTCCGGCATCACTGCAGCGACCTGCTTTGCAATGCCCGTCAGTGTGCTGCCGCAGTCCGGGCGGATCACCTCGCCACAGGGGGGAATGTCATCCATCCCCCCGACACATGTGGAGGAGCTCCTGGCCAGCCTCGTGGCACCTGCCCATCCGGAATACCAACAACCAGTGGACCCCCTTGTGGAGGTGGGTGTCACCCACACACCAGCCGAGGAATGTGCAGGTAAGGACACAGGGCACTTCAGTAGACCACTCTTGTGTAAATATCTGCAGTGGTACAGGTAGATCATGCATATCTGACATGTCATAGATATATTGTGTTGCTGCACTGTAGTGATAAACAGATGTCCAGATGTGGTAGTATTGTGGGAATTTACCATTGATGTATGGTAGTACTGCACCCAGTCTGTAGCAGTGCCACTGGTGTGGCCACTGACATTGCATCTCTCATCCTTTTATGTAGGTCTCTCCGGGGTAACAACAAGGCAGCAGCCTGTAGCTGGTGAGTATGTCTTATATAGATGCATGCCAACACACCGGACATGTAATGGTGATGGTATATTCCATGCACACATCTAACACACCTACCCTGAATGCATGCTGTACGTGTGCATGTATTGTTGCTGTGAAATGCATGGTTTCACAGGGGCAACTAAGATGGGGTATTGAAAGGGTATGTCACACACCTGCATGACAACTAACATCCTGTGATTGCAGAATGTGTCCACAGGGAGTAACATACTGTTGGTAGACATGGCCTACAGTAGTGACATGCTCTGAACAACACCCATATACAGTGCAACACCAGTGTATATACCTGTAGGGCAATGCCAACTGCTGCAGAGACACACTATGGCATAATGCATTACAGTAGTCCACATTAGCATCTGGGTCTAGGCTGCGATATGTGGTGTTCAGTGTATGGGACATTGCAAGCTGACACAAATGTGTAGGGCTTAACTGTCATGCATCTGCATAAAAGCTGAGGGATGGGGGGGGTCTCAGCATGACACACCAGTGCACTGCAGCAGGGATCCTAAGGATGGTAGGAATGGCTCTATCTGCATATAGTCAGGTTCAGGACCTGTGGCAGCCATAATCCTACCCACACTGCAATAGTGATGGCATTGTGTGAACACCATGGGATGTGCACATGAATAGACCTTGCAATCATACAGAATAGGGGGACATGTGTAGGGTAGGCTGAACATACACTGGAAATTGCAGAAGGCGCACGCAGTGACTGCTGTAGTACACACAACAAGAGGTGTGATAAACTGTCATGATAAGGGTGTGCACACATATGCCCACATGGTGTGTATGCATTGCGCTCAGCAGTCGCACACCTAACACAATCTGTAGACACTGCATGTGAAAGTACAGGACATATGTTACATACAGAGCTTGTGTACTGCTAAGATATGCAGTGCCGTGGTCCCATGGCAGATCATGGATGGGTGTCTAACATCAGTAAAGGTGTATACACCCCCCCATAGCCACAGTATGATCTGATGGTTGTCAGTGTAAGCATTTCTGCAGTGGTCATACATGGTCTGTTGATGTTGATAGCTGTAAATCAGGCATTAGGCATTCACCAATGACAATAGTCCACATAGCATCCCAGGTATGTGTTGCTGAAACACATGGGGGCTGTGTGAGGTATAGCTGACATAACTGACACAGTACTACACATTCCACAATGGGTTGTACACCTGTGAGTTGTAGTGCACAGTACATGGCAGGGTGTAGAACAGGTGCACAGCAATACTGTGTACATGGGTGCAGTGGTATCCAGGGGAAGGGGCATCACATAGTCACAGCACATGCATCATACACATGTATATCATTGCTAGCATGGATTGACTATAGCTGAACTGCATGCTATTCTGTACCATATCTTTTGCATGTTGGCAGATGGGTAATAGGAGGACTGTGTGTTTGATCATTGTGCAACCTCACCTATATGTATGTATATGTGTGCGTGTGTGTGTGTGTGTGTGTGTGTGTGTGTGTGTGTGTGTGTGTGTGTGTGCGCATCCTGGTGGTTAGTTAATTTGCCTGCAGTCACTCTGGTGAAGTGGTGGGAGGTAGATGCATGTATGATGTGTGTGTGCAAGTGTGTGTTTGTGTGTGTGGCCATGTATGCGCATGTGTGATTGTGGGGTGGTCAAACAGTCGTACTCCCCCTTTGGCACCGTGCAGTACATGGACATGGAGTGTCACATTACATACCAGGAATACCTGTCATGTACTAACAGGACAGCAAATAGTATAATATGGTCTGTAGCATCCAGAGGGAAGGTAGACTCCAGGTACACACTTAATATTGCAGTCAGCAGAGAGGTCACCATCAACCCACATATACAGCTCTACAGATGCATTGGGGAAGTAATAGTCAACACCAGGGAGTGTATCCAAATATTACAGCTGACACATGATGGACTGATGGAGCAGCATATCTGGCATGTACTGAGCATTACATACACATGACACACCAGTGGGACCTATTATGGGTACAACATAGTAGCCCACACATATAGGGGCCATGCACATCATTCCGGCCATACAGATGGTGCATACCGAATGACAGCACTGAGGCCATGTAAATCCACTACACACAGGTCAGGCAGGTAATGTAGCAAAAGGCCTTGTGTTGTGGCTGCTTGTGTGGACATTTAGAGGACTATGATGTTAATGAGTGGTATCAGTTTGTGTATGTTAACAAGTGTGATGCAGGATGGGGTAACACATGGACATATACTTGGGACTGTCTGTAAAGCCATGGACAGGTAGGTATTACTGAGGTGTGTGTGTGTGTGTGTGTGTGTGTGTGTGTGTGTGTGTGTGTGTGTGTGTGTGTGTGTGTGTGTGTGTGCGTGTGTGTACTGTTAAGCAATGCTGTACAGGTTTTAAAGTGTATTTATTGTTTTACCCCACAGGTGGCGAGGTGGGTCAGGGTCCTTCCTGCATCCAATCTGACGTAGGTGTCCATACAGACACCAATGATGATGATGATGATGTTAATAATGGTGAGGTACAGGTGGGGTTGTCAGGGGCCGACACTGAGCCAACATTTGACATCCCCCTTTTAGCCATCCCACCCCCGCACACAGTTACAGTGCCTGTACACACCCTATCACCAGTGGCCATAGCAGAGGGACAGATGACATTCAGTGGCAGTGCACAGGAAAGTGTGGTAACCATGCCTACTGTGTCCAGTCGCAACGGGCATAGCCAGATGTCCGGCAGGCTGCCACATAGGCAGATGTCCCAGGGTGCTTGTGGTAGGGCTGCTGGACATCATGCCCTGGCATACGCGACATAGCTGCAACCAGCAGAAGCATGTTTCAGGCTGTAATGGCAGTGCAGGCACGTATTGAGCATTACACCAGAGAGGGCCTTAGGCTGCAGAGGGCTGCTCTCGCATCTGTAAGTGACAACCTTGTTAACTGTCAGGTACCATCCGTGCTTCTACTGTGCAAGTGGATAGATGGCACAATGAGATGATGGCCCTCATCTGCCATGGTATGTCAGTACTTCAACATATGGTGAGGATGCGGCAATGCCCATGTGGACGTGGGCCAGCAACACCAACAGCTGGCAGTCAATGTGGGCATGCTAGGACACCAAGGTGCTCCCCCAGTGGCAGTAGTAGCCCGGGCAGTGTGGGGGGTGTGCTGTCCAACCCAAACTATAGCAGGCCATGTGCATGTGGTCCTGGCCAGTCCCAGGAGGGACGTGGTACCAGCAGACAAATGTCATCAGCAGGTGATAGTAGCACTTCACCGCCTGTACCTGGGCATGCCCGTGGAACTCCTGGCAAGCACAGTCCACATGTCCGTGGCCAGAGGGAGTGAACGGCACACTCTGCCAGGTATGGTCTGCAGTTGTCCATAAACACCTGTGTAGAGCAGCCGCAAGGCAGAACTGTGTGCATGCATACCCACACACTATGCAAACACACCTAGGGCAACCTCATACTTACATAACCCACATCACCTCAGACAGCTTCCCAGAATACACCCCTCACCCACACATATGGTGTCAAATGTATGGCCCACCCTCAGCCTCTGGTAGGCCAACACCACATCCTGTGCATATGATGATACCTGTGCCCCATCCCTGTCATCCATACCATCAATGCAGGGACAGGCTGATATGGTTCTGATGCACACAGTGACTGTACATCAGTGTACCACAGTCCTGCAGTGTAACATGTTGTAGGGAGTAGAGTGTGAAGCATATTTGCCAGGTAGTGTAGCCATCCAGCAATGATGCCTTCTAGCTGTTAGTAACAATGCTTAGTTGTGGTCTGTAAAATGATATACAATTGTCTTGTAGGTGTACATGTGTCAGCATGAGGATGCCCTGTGCATATGATGATATCTGTGCCCCATCTCTGTCATCTATACCATCAATGCAGGGATAGGCTGATATGGTTCTGATGCACGTGGTGACTGTACACCAGTGTATCAAAGTCCTGCAGTGTAACATGTTGTAGGGAGTAGAGTATGAGGCATATTTGGCAGGTAGTGTAGCTGTCCAGCAATGATGCCTTCTAGCTGTTAGTAACACTGCTTGTTTGTGGTCTCTAAAATGATATGCAATTGTGTTGTAGGTGTACATGTGTCAGCACAAGGATGGTCTGCAGTCATATTGCACAATGGGATATGTCACTATGCAGACACCATGGCAGTGACATATCTGGGGTACAGTCAAACACATTTCACAGGTTACTCTACCGGGTATTGCCTGTGCCACATGGACAGATGGCCCACTGAGGTGTGTATACCCTGCAACCTAATGTAGACCCAACCACATACACGCACACTGTTACTTGCTAACACTGGGACTACACTCCTACCTAGCAATGTCGTGATACTGACGTGTGTGGCTTACATTGCACAAACACTGCCATAACCACTCTGTATCCAACAGACCTTGTTATGCCCAGCAACAAAATTAACAGCCCTTGCAGGTCTTGAACTCAGGACCCTTTACAATGAAATCACAGCACTGAACCACTACGCCATGACCACTGTGGAGACAGCTGTTGTTTTACCAATATAGCTGTCATTACACATATTGAGTAGTCTTGAACAATTGCCTTTACATCCTAGATTGTGTAGTCCTTGTCATTAATATGACTGTTGCATCACATATGTTGTTTTAGCATAATGTACACATAGCAGATACATACGGTGGGATACATGTGGGAGGGTATACACAGCAGTGACGTTTACTCATGACAGGTATATGGTTGTATACATATCATAGGTGTATAGATGTCTACATGTACATACACAGGTATACACATACATATGTCTATATACACATCTGTATAGTGCTATATATATATATATATATATATATATATATATATATATATATAAATATATATATATGGCCATGTGTACATCTCTTCGTATGTACATATTTATACATATCTATACATATATGTATATATACATATGTGTATATATAGGTATACGTATATGAACATATAGATATATGTGTATATAACTATATATGTATGCACATCCTATATGTACAGATATGCCTAGTTATGTTGGTATATATATATATATATATATATATATATATATATATATATATATATGTGTGTGTGTGTGTGTGTGTGTGTGTGTGCATACATATCTAATCCGATATACCTACTACTGTCGATATATCTGAAGATAGCCATACGTATATGTGCATACATGTATCACTATCTGTATATGTGTATACATATATTGCTCTGTATATGTATATATCTGGGTATGTATGTCTATCTATGTACATATACATACCCATCTATATATGTCAATATGTATATGTTTAATCATGTATATAGATATCTGGATAATTATATGTACAGATATTTTCACCATATGTCCTAGACATGGAGTGTAGCCCTACCCCAGCCTCTATAGTCCCAACTTCTTAGTGTAAGGGGATGTCGGGTATGTATAGCAGGTATATTTGTAGAATATTGCTACTGTAACTGGGATTGTCTTCACAGACATGGTGTGTGTGGGAGGTCACATCTTCTTCCCATGTGTGCCTTTGGCTACTGACAGACATCCTAAGCACATCATAGTAAAGTACCACTGCTAGCACGTAATGCCCCTGTGGACTGCAACAGAGATATTGGCCAATATATGTGGACATTCTGAAACACTCTGTACAGTTCAGATGTATACACAGAACACCTTAGTGCAAAACATGTGTACCACGCATGACAATATGGATGCCAACAGCCATGTAGATGGGTATAACACATAATGACTGGTACACATATACCACCATAGGTTATGCATTCACACACCCCTGTCTGGCCTGACACATAATAGTCACTAGTACAGGGGTGCCATTGCCACATACTACCCACTAGATATTGACATACATCTGTACAGCATCCCACTGCTCTGTATGACATACATGACTGTTAAGGGAGGCTCGGCAGCAGTACATCCGGCAAGTATCTGCACATGACATCTCACTGGGTAAGTACACTAAGCTGCTAGGCATGTAACAATGCATTGTGCAGGCTGCAGGCAAACTGGCTCAACACAGACCTACATCTCCTATGGGGGAATGCACATGTACCTGCATATATAGCAGGCTCTGCAGGCATGTCACAGCACAGGGTAAGATACATCTGTGTCAAAGTGCATAACCATAACCAATGCAAACACAGCTGCAGCTACATATGGTAAGCTAGCATAATATTACAGTATATGGACTATCTCTTCAACACCATCCTCATATGTGCCAATCACAGACTAACCCTACATATACTGGGCTGCTACACGGTTTGGTCTGCTGTCTGTCTGTGGTATGAGACATGTGTGTTTATGGCCCTACAGACATGTAAGCCAATACAGTAACATACAGTGGAACAGCATGTAACATTAGATAGGATGGGACCTATAACAATAACATCTACCACAGTCTGTACATAGGCTAAAGAACATATTAACAATGCACACACTGTCGACGTTCACTATAGCTACACAGACCTCATTACTGTACAAACAACCACAGAATGTCCAGGTTATGTCATCAAATATAACCCCTACTGTACATAACATTTGTATCATTCTGATATCTCACTGGCCTGTTATCAGATATGATGACACTAATGATGGTGTACAGCACATATGCACCTCTTAATGCACGACATATGTACAAAGGTTGACAGAGTTGTGGCTGGAAGCACATACACAGGGCCAATATTGACACGTTGCTGTGATAATCTCATACATTTACTGTTGTAACAGGGTTTGTTGCAACATATGCCCTATGAGGGATATGAAGTCAGTAACTGTCATGGCTTTCACCATCTACAGACTGCAATCCTCACACTACCTTCTGCAGTTCACAGATACATGCTCTGTGGGTAACATGAAACCAAGGGCACAACACACTGCCCAGTCTGCAGATGACCCTACAGATGTGGATTCCTTGTAAACATAGAACTGACATGGCAGATATTAAAACATGTAGGACAGCCATATCCACACACACACACACTCTGTTAAACCATCATTACTCCATATGCAGTATAGCAGCACTTACAGTCTATAGTCAGGTCAGGCACATCCCCCTCCGGTGTGTTGCCATGTTTCCACAAATGTATGTTGTTAGAGGTAAAACCCAATCCATCTGAGATGCTGTTTGCCAAACAACATATCTAGTTCCTGCTCACAGTGAATGGAAAGGGCCAAAACCAACATGATGTTCCTAGATATTGGAGTGTGTTTCCATGCAATTGGCTATGGGAATGTTACCACAACTATTCCACATGCAATCAGCTAGGGGAGGGCTGCAATTTGTGCAGAGGCCATCAGCTGATCATGTGCATCACTGAAAATACACATGCTGCTGCCTAAGCAAAGCAGGTGTAGGTCTTCACATCCACCAGAGACGGAGTGAGAGGGGCAGACAGAGGCAAAGGTACATCAGGGAGAGGAGGGAGTGTAAAATCCAAGCATGTTTGTGTTACACACCTACCAGTACAGGGTATCAAACCCCTGATGACTATGTCATGCTATTACATTTCTATGCAGTTACTGGATGCACCACATAGGTTACAGGTTCTGAAGCCCTCAGAACGTATATGTGATGGTGAATGACATCTGCAACAGGGATATGGTAGTTGTAGTACATGTGCCTGCCTGCATGTACAGTTGCCAGCGACAACACAGCTACATTCTCACAGGGGCACACACTCAATGACACACTTGGCAGGGCCAGGAATACAACCCATCACTAGTGAGATTGCCACAACACAATACTTTGAGGTATCACATGCACCACAGGGGTCATATAGAGGTGATATGGGCAAAGGGTATGGGGAGGTGTCTGACATCAGACAGCATGCTTCAGTATGCCAGTGGGGGTTGTAGTGAGTGTGGATATGATCATACACATCATACAATACACACACAAACACACAGGGTGCCAGTACTGACATGCATGGGTGTATTTCTGCACGGGTGTGTGGTGCCAACTGTGCCAGATGGCTATACAAAGCTAGGTGATGGGTATACTCTGGCATTAGGCCACATGAAGATAGTCAACATTGTGGCTCAGGGCTGTGGTTTCTGCATTTGCCCACACAGGTGGGTATTGTATACCCCATCCAGTCACCTGGGTGACTAGTGTGTGTGGCCAATGCTGTGCATCACTTGCCATATATGTGTTCCTTAGTCCATGATGTGGACGGTGTCTGGGATGTGCACACCTCCCACATGCATGTACAGTGACATGTGAAACTGTACCTGGGAGGCTGGCCCATGTTGTGTACACAGATTATCAGCAGATGTGCCAGTCTTGGCCACCTGTGGTGGGAACTGGTAATGGACTGTAGGTTTACCCTGCACCTACATTAATAGCATGCTAACGGCATTCCCCCGTGTCAGTGGCATCTGTCCAAACAGGGCATGTTTTCAGGCATGGTATGTCCTTTGTTAGTCACCTGTGATGGCACCACAGGTGTTGCAGGTGTCCAGTGGGGAACATGGGGAAGGTGCACTGTCTGCATGTACATGCCTATTGGACAGGGTGCCATGCCCTCTATGCAATGTACTACCCACATATTGGCTGTTGCCTAGGCATGGGTGTGTAAGTGTGTGTGTGTGTGTGTGTGTGTGTGTGTGTGTGTGTGTGTGTGTGTGTGTGTGTGTATGCAACATGGGTTGAGAGTGTGCTCTGGGTAATACTGGGGTTGCTAACTGCAATTGCCTGGGATTGATTTCACTTATGGGTAGGGATTTGTGCCCCAGCCTCTCGGCTATTTCACATTTGTTATCCCTGTATGGTGGACATTGTGATATATACTAGGGCCACCATATAAGAAATTTACAAAATCCACTTCACATTGGGCCCAGGTATCACACACTCACACCCACCTCCACACAGGATATGAGTTCCACACACACCTGTCACATCAGGGAGTAGAACCCCAACCTAGCTAGTTTATTACACTATAGTACTATGCAGTCATAGCATGCGCCATGGAGATTACTGAAGTACCTATTCCCCAAAGGTGTATATCATATTGGATGACATCAGCAGGACTGGCAAAGTAGGACATTTGACTTGTAGTAAGTGTGGCTAGGCTAAAATGCATTGCTCCCTACACAGACAGTGACACACAAAGATATACACAACCAACATGTGTGAGTATAGAACCCCTAACAGAGGTCTATATCACACTACAGCATGGAGCTGCTGTAGGATGCACCACATAGATTCCTGGAGAGCACCTTCCTCAAAGGTGTATTTCACAATGAATGACATAAGCAGGATTGCAAAGTAAGGCATTTGAAATGTACTGAGTGTAACTAGCCTAAAATGCATGGCTCCCTGCACAGACGTTGTAACACAAAACATCCAGAATTGCCATGGGTGGGTACAGAGCCCTACCAGGGTTCTATATCACACTACAGCAGCATACAGTTACAGGACACGCTACAGAGATTACTGAGTTACATTTTTCTCAGAGGTGTATTTCTAGGTGGATGACATCAGCAGCCTTGCCAAAGATGAGCATTTGAATTGTAGGGAGTGTGACTACCCTAAAAAGTATTGCTCTCTACACAGATAGACACACACTTGCCATGTTTGGGATTAGAACAGCTAGCGAACTAATACATCCCACTTCAGCAGTATGCAGTTACACAATGCACTATGGAGATTACTAGGCTATATCCTTCCCAGAGATGTATTTCTAGGTGGATGACATCAGCAGCCTTGCCAAAGATGAGCATTTGAATTGTAGGGAGTGTGACTGCCCTAAAAAGCATTGCTCTTTACACAGGTGCACTTGCCATGTCTGGGATTAGAGCAGCTACCTAAATGATCACACTACAGCAGTACACAATTACACGATGCACTCTGGAGGTTACTGGGCTACAGTTTCCCAGAGGTGTATTTCTAGTTGAATGACATCAGCAGTTATGCCAATAATGAGCATTTGAATTATAGGGAGTGTGACTACCCTAAAAAGCATTGCCCACTACACAGACAGACAGACACACACAGTTGCCATGTCTGGGAATTGAATTCATACCAAACTATTTTATCACACTACAACAGTACATAGTCATGGCACACGCCGCAGAGATTACTGGGCTACAACTCTCTCAAGGGTGTATTTCACAGTGGATGACCTCAGCAGGCTTATCATAGTAGGGCCATGGGGAGGGCAGCATATGCACGGGCCATAACCCATTCATCTAGAGGTTGAGACTCCACATGCGGGCACACACAGGGTCATATTTCACAGGTACATGTATACAACTGCTAGATGACTACTTCATTGTACAATCATGTTTCACAGCTGGCACATGCACCAATAGTCTGTAATGCTGACAGGTACTGGTGACTAGTATCTGCAATGAGTGACATCTGAACCTCATGTGTTTGGGGCCCTTTGTCTGTGTGCTAGGTGGGACAGGCCTGGATGGCTCCTTGTCACAGTCACCCTCTTCCACATATCTATGTATGTCTACCTTTGGCTTATTATAGTGTGTTGTCCTTACATATATGTCTGTATTCCTATCCACTGTGTGTGCAAGGCATGTATTGTGCATACTGACGAGTGTCTGC
This sequence comes from Protopterus annectens, assembly GCF_019279795.1. Lineage (NCBI taxonomy): Eukaryota > Metazoa > Chordata > Ceratodontiformes > Protopteridae > Protopterus > Protopterus annectens. The sequence goes on from NC_056725.1 coordinate 323,032,546, forward strand.
ACTAACAACTGCAACTGTCAGATATGTCTGGTCCACTGGTGTTTGCAGACATGGTCTTCACACGTTTAAGTGTGTGAGCATGCCCACTATGACTTTTCAGTATGTAGTTGACTGACATTGCCTTCATTTCTCTGTGTGTGAGCATGCCCAGTATGGCCTTCTGTATTTAATGTGTGGATTTGAGTCCAGGTAGTTTGTACTTCAGTGCTGACTTTGGTGTTGTACACCGACAGGTGGCATGCTGTTTCTGCAGGGTATCCATCAAGCATTTGGCATTGACTGTTCCTACATTTCTGCATAAGATGGGGGGGCTCAGCTGACTATTTCAACATTTCTACACAGGATGGGGGGCCCATATGACTTTTATTACATTCCTATGTAGGGTGAGGGGGGCTCAACTGACTATTTCTATGTTTCTACACAGGGTTGGAGGGACACCTGACTGTTATTACATTACTATGTAGGGGGTCACCTGACTATTTCTACATTTCTACACAGGATGGGGGGCACACCTGACTGTTATTACATTACTACATGGGGGGCACACCGGTCTATTTCTACATTTCTACACAGGGTTGGGGGGGCACACCTGACTGTTATTACATTACTACATATGGTGGGGAGCTCACCTGACTATTTCCACATTTCTACACAGGATGGGGAGGCACACCTGACTGTTATTACATTACTACATAGAGGGGCACACCGGTCTGTTTCTACATTTCTACACAGGGTTGGGGGAGACTCACCTGATTGTTATTACATTACTATGTAAGATGTCAGGGGCACATGTGATACTTGTACACATTTGCTATGACTGCACTGGTATGTCAGGTACTCCATTTCATTCTGCGTTGCTAACTATCATGCTGACTAGAGGCATACCACTGTACTACAGATTGTGGCTTTGGTTGCCTCACATATTATTGTCTGACTTCCTACCCTTCAGAACTAACATCCCACTGACTGCCCTGCTGTAGTCTGTCTGTGTATGCCTGAGGGGGAGGTTAACCATATCCATCGTTCAGGTGCAATGGCACAGGTTCTGTTTGGGTTTGGCTACACCTGTCCTGTTGGCTGAGACTGCTGTTGGGTATGTGAACTGCCCTGACGGGCATGTGTGGGTCATATGGACACACATGTCACTCAGCACATTTCCTGCAGTGGGTTTTGTCACCCTGTGTAGTACTGGCTACTATGGTGACTCCAGTATGTGTTACAGATGTCATGGTGCCAGTATGGGTGTCTACTGTCTGCTGCCATAACATTCAGCCACCCAATTCCCATGCATGCTCACATCCATACCATAGATACAAGTAACGACACTTTCTACTCCATTCGGCAATTGGTAGGTTGATTGACTTACCTTGAGGGTGTGCCAAACATGCGGATGGTGCTGGAGCCTAGGTCGGATGCACACAGTACACTCCCTATACATGACTGAGCACAGGTAGTGTCATGTGTGGCATTCCCTTTACTGCATGTGCAAGTCAGAAAGAGGCCCCATTCCCTGGGTCCCTACTGTGTCAGTGTATGTGCTATGCATTGTCCCTTTGCTGCAGCCTTGGCATACTGGGCATGCCTCCATCTGCCTACTGGGGCAGGTTCATGTTGTTCCTCCTCTGAGTCACTCTCTGCTTGTGCAGGCCATGGCATTGGTGTGGGGCTGTTTGGCCCTGCCCCATGCTGTTCCTGCTGTTTCTGCAGGACCATATTGTGTAGCATAGCATATACCATGACAATTTGGGTACATGTAGCTGGTGAGTACTGCAAGGCTCCACCAGATGTATCAAGACACCCTAACTGTGACCTGAGCATCTCAAACACATGCTCTATTATAAGGTTGATCTGTGTGTGTGCGTCATTATGGCATTCTTGTTCAGGTGTATGTGCATTTCTGATGGGTGTCATCAGCCACGGCTCCAGTGTGTAATCAGCATCCCCCACTAGGTGACTGTAGGGGATGTCCACATTGGCAAATCTCTGGTACAGCTGCGTCAGATGCCCTTTGTGTGAATCATCATAGCTTCCAGGGCAGCCAGCACACACATTCATTATAACGCCCTGGGCATCACATACGACCTGGCAGTTGATGGACGGAATGCCCCTGCAGTTGATGTAGGCCCTACCATGATCACCGGGTGGTGCTCTGATGCATATGTGCATGCAGTCTACAGACCCACTACCTCAAGGTAATCTGCTATTTGGTGGAAGAGATGCATATTGCTGGTCAACACCTCACGGGTGTTAAGGAAAAATATGTGCTAACTGGCATGTGCTGACATGGCATTCAGGAACTGGTGGAATACTCTGGATGCTGATGCATGTGAGATCCCCATGATATCCCCAGTTGAGCTTTGGGAGGTAGCTGTGGCTAGTATTCCTAGGCCTGCACATACCTTGGTATCCAATGGGATGGGTTCCCCTCGGTCAGTTTGGTTTGTCAAGTGTGGCCAGCACAGCTCAACAATTTGCTGTAGGAGGTCTCTGTCCACCCTATAGCGCTCCACGATCTCCAGCTCATGTAGCCCCTGGTAGGTTACCCTGGGTCTGTACACTCTTCTCCGTTTGCTCACTATGGGTTAATCGACAGCATTCACATCCTCACTGCCCTCAGCCTCTTGCACATGTTGTTCTATGTTGCCTGCTGCAGCACTTCTCATTTTGTAGGTTTGTCTATTAAAAGTTCCCCGCTTGTATACTCCGGTGGTGTAGAGTGCGGGAAAAACCAGAGGGGAAGGTGTTTACTTAGTTTATAGTAGTGCTCTGTGCTAGGCTGGTCTGTGCCTGTATAATTGGCTGATTCTGATACATTTCACCTGCCAGCTAAGCTAGTTCTCCTTAATTACCTTCCTACTGCTGTTTTCCCTTCCCATTGCCTTCCTGTTTAAGCCCATGTGCGCGCTGCACAGAGTGCTCAAATGTGCACAATGCTGCTATTTCCTGGTTTAATCTCTTTTCTTTTAGTGTAAAACATGGTGTGCAGTGTGCACACCCGCTTAAGCTTTGTAAAGAGTGATAAGCAAGTTTAGACACACCCCCTAGCTTAGCTGTGCTAAGCTAAGAGCAAACCCAAGCCACAGAGCTCCATTCCACTTACAGTATGCCTGACACACACCCCCATGATGTCAACTCCCTCCTAGGCTTGCACCAAGCTATTCCTACTCTTACACTGTTGGGACCTGACTCACATGCTGGGGAAAACTGGCATTCACTATCCTTCCCCTCATTTGCATAGGAATGCCTGCTGATGCATAGTTACATGTCTCACACTGAGCCCCCCCCCCCCCCTTAGCAACCACTACTCACTGGCCAGGTTGTCTTCTGCCTACCATTGACTTCCATGGCAGAATACTGATTTTAGTTAGACTGCATATTTTAGATTTATTTTATTATTTTCCCCCTGATCCCATTTGTGCACCGCTGCCCTACGCTTAAACAGCTGACATCGGATAAAAAAAAATTAAAGTTGATTTTTGTATTTCTTTTTCTTTGCAATGCCAGTGGCCTTATACTTGGCCATTGGCATGCTTACTACATGATATGCAGCCTTTATTTGGAGCTGCCATAGCTCTGTTTTGGATTTTGCAGAAATGTACTCGGTTACTAACCGAGTATATTTCTGCAGATAGCAATAGTCTTGCACGGACTGTTGCAAGCTTCCTGGATTGCAAAATCACCTCATTTGCATAGATTTCTCCTGAAAATGGGGTAATTTGCATACCAAGGCTTAGTCCGTGCAGGATTAGTGCAGGAACGCTTGTGCAGGCCCCTGCAGGCTGCTCCTGGATCGCACAGCAGACATATTGCCTACTTGAGCTCCTGCACTGATCTTGCACTCCGTGCAAGCTTTTGAGAATCCAGGGGCATATCTCAAACATTTGAATAAAGGCAGACAGAAATTCTTATTGTATCACAAGTAGCGTAGTGAAACTATTGTATTTTCTAATACAGTTAACTTTATTTTAATGCTGAAAGGCAGAGGAAAACTGTTCTGATTGAAAGGTACATATTAAGGAATGCTGAAGCACTTGTAAGTGTCTAGTTGGAAAGGGAAAGTGAACAGGACAATAACCAGGAATGTATTATATTTGAAAACAATATAGCATTTTTTTCCAGAAGTCAAGCTTCCTTGATTAAAAAAAAAGTACTTCCCCAGCCTTGCTACTTACATACTCCAACCCCCCCCCCCGCTGTATACTTTCTGGTCACTGCAATGTCCCCTTCTATCATTGGGACTATCAGCTTTTCCTTTATCCCCTGAACTTCTTCCTGTTTCCTGGATGTGGCTGGCATGGATCTGAAGGCCATCCAGGGGTTTTGTACCCATGACTACTTCTGCAGGGGTTGGAAAGTTTTGATTTTATGACCGAACCTCATCTCACCTCCTGTGTTTATCTATCTTTGTCTAAATGCCACTCCACTCTGTGGTCCATCCCTGCCCTAAATGAACACCTAGGCAAATGCTCTCCCCCAGTATAGGCATGCCTTTCCTTCACTCCCCACCATCTCCTTGGACACACAAGTTGCTAATTGAAATCAGGTATTTGAGGCTTACCTGAACACATTATTTGAGTCTTGAGTGAGGTAAAAGCAGCTTCCTTGATGAGTCCATGGGAGTGTAGTTAATGGGAGTAGTGGGGAATGGAGTTTTGGTTTAAGGACTGACGTTTTTAAATAATTTATTTATTTATTGAAGCTTTTGATTTAGGGAGCAGGAAGGCAGTTTTAGGGATATGGAGTATGAAGCAAGTCTTAGGCTTAAGGATTGGTAGTAAGAGTTTTAGGGTTAGAGAGCAAAAAGGGAGTTTCAGGGTGAGAGTTAGGGTTCTGATATGGCTATGGGAACGAAGTCATTACAGGAAATCTAGACAGTGGAAGTTCAAGAACTTGCATATTCCAGCAAGTAGCAATGAGTACATGTATCATAAGAATATAGCACACAACCTCTAATAGTAAACCCAAAAAGAAATTATTCAAAGTAAGTTTATTCAGGAACTTTGAAATATGTCTGCAATGCTAAGCAAAATATTGCCATGAAACTTCATCAGCATACATTTTAAAGCTTTAGCAACATTAAATAAAATATCAGTAGGCAGAGACAAGCAATTCCTGGGCAATTATAAAAAAGATTCTTCATGGACTAGTCTGACAGCATTACAGGAAAGCATGGAGCTTAAATGTCCTTAGCACAAATACTTGCTAACAGGTATAACTTTCAAAATTCCTTTAATAAATGCTGGACCAAAATGTAAAAACTGGCAAAGTGTGTGTTACATGCTTAGATTCTGTATTTTACCTGCAAAGGGCAGTAGGACTGAATGTGATGACTCTTACAATATTTGTAGGCTTCAAACCAGTCCAGCCCAGTGGTGTATAGGGATAAAACCAAGACTATGGCCCAGATGTCCTTGTTCAAATAATGATAAGGGTGACTGAATGGGAGGAGGAATGAGCCTGAGTTGTTGTTTCCTAAGAGAGGTGAGTCTGCCAGGTCGACCCCATGTGGACAGGCTCAAATCACTATCAGTCTATTTGGTATTGTACAGATTGCTCAGGGGTGATCTATGTCTCGCCTACAAGGCAATTTTGGACCCTGCCCTACTAGAGATACTCCATATCTGTAAGTCTAACTTCTCATACATTACCCACTCAAAGGGCCTAAATCTAATATGTAACATCAATAAAACTTGCTGGAGAGACAGGTTTGTCTCCCAGAGGCTGCCCCGTCTCAGGAATAGACTTCACAAACATGTCAAATAGAGTACCTCACTGACCCTCTTCAAGCACAACCTCAAAGAGTGGATGGGAAACCACAAATCTGTCCCAGGTGTTCTACCTCTGTCCCTCACTGACAGGGGCAGCAGGTGCTGACTGAGGTTTCATTTTTGGGGATAAACTCTTGGCTAACCTTATAAGACCCTCAGGGCCATTAGCCTAGTAACTTACTATGACTCTATGATCCTCTGACTAGGTCAGGGTTTATTGAGACCTGTTGCAATTTAAATAGTCAAATTACATTGGAAATTAAATATTTTATGCAAGAAATGATAACACTGGAGAGGAAAAGGAGAAACAGAGTCTTTTGCAAAAAGCTCTGCTTATGCTTGACATCATAACACAGTGAGAAAGTGAACAAACAATTTATTGTGTTGCACAAGTAGGTATGTAGACTCTTAACACGCTTTGGTCATGGGCAAGTTGGAGTAATAGATCTCTGCAGTATGAAGAAATTAATATTATACTTATAGATGGTGTAAAATATAATACTAGCAACATTAGGAAAACAAAGAACTGAGCCTTGAATATGAAAAATTGAAAAGAAACTGGAATGATCTATAATGAATGTGAGAGAAGAGAAGAGAAGAGAGGAGAGGAGAGGAGAGAAAGAAGAGAAGAAGAGAGAGAGAGAGAGAGAGAAGAGAGAGAGAGAGAGAGAGAGAGGAGAAGAGAAGAGGAGAGGATAAGAGAGGATAGGAGAGGAGAAGAGAAGAGAGGAGAAGAAAGGAGAAGAGAGGAGAGGAGGGAAAAGAGATGAAAGGAGAAGAGAGAAGAGAAGAGAAGAGAGAGAGGAGAGGAGAGGAGAATAAAGGAGAAGAGAAGAGAGGAGAGAGGAGAGGAGAGAAGAGAGAGGAAAGGAGAAAGAAGAGAGGAAAGGAGAGGAGAAGAAAGGAGAAGAGAGGAGAGGACAGGAGAGGAGAAGAAAGGAGAGGGAGAAAGGAGAAGAGAAGAGGGGAGAGGAGAGGACAGGAGAGGAGAAGAAAGGAGAAGAGAAGAGAAGAGAAGAGAAGAGAGGAGAGGAGAGGAGAGGAGAAGAAAGGAGAAGAGAAAAGAGGAGAGAAGAGGAGAAGAGAAGAGAAGAGAAGAAAGGAGAAGAGAAGAGAAGAGAAGAGAGGAGAGGAGAAGAGAGGAGAAGGAAGGAGAAGAGAAGAGAAGAGAAGAGAGGAGAGAAGAGAAGAGAAGAGGAGAGGAGAAGAGAGGAGAAGAAAGGAGAAGAGAAGAGAAGAGAAGAGAGGAGAGAAGAGGAGAAGAGCAGCATAATATTGATGATTCATGTATGTGCAGCATGAAAGGGAAGAGTTTTGGAAACAAAGGACAGTGTTAGCAGACAAGGGTATGGGTGGCAGATAGAAAGTGATTAATGAAAGACTGATGATTTTACAAAGCACATTTTTCAAGCAAAGGACACTATACCAGCTGAGCACATTGCTATGGCCCATGATAGAATATTGCTTATCTGAAAGTATATATATGCCTGGTAAAGGTTAAGACTGCAAGGTACCAGATAACATTTAGATGTAGCCATTACGATGAAGAAATATGACCCACACATTACATTACAGCACTGTGCTACATCTATTAGTCACTCTAAATGCTTGTTTACCTGAAGAAGAACTCAATTCAAATCATGCAAACTTTAGACATTATTAAGGTAGGAAGGTAGGCTTGGTGACACGGTATACAGAATTAATTTTAAAATGCACTACTGAGAAATGCAGTTTGCTTAGTCTCAAAGCTATCAGAGTTTCTATGTCACATTACTTGCCATCTCTCATATTGAAGTGGAGATTGTTGATATTGTAAAACATTCTCACTTAATGTAGATCATCACTTAGTGGGTGCTGACTCCCCCCATAAAACCTCTCAACTCATTAGGCAAGAATTAAGGGGTGTAATTCCTTTACTAATCAAATAAATAATTGGAATTTTTATGAACTTTTTTTTCATGGAAGACAGAGTGGAGCAACTGATGATATCTTCCACAAGAACACTAAGTTATGTTGCAGAGCATCAGGGATAGTCATGGTCCAACACTGCTTAGTGCACATGGAGATTATGTCTGAGGATTAACACCTGCAGATCTATGAGGATATACACTGCTACAATGGAAGCCAAGGACCATGACTGCAGTCTATAATTAAGAAAGTAATCATGAATCAGGTTTCATCAAATTTCATTAGTAATAAAAGAAAAAAAAATAAAAAGCAACAAGGGATTCACAGATATATGATGTTGCACAACATAATTCATTTCTCCAAAATTTGAAACAGGATATAGCGAAATGGTCTACTGCTCACACTCCCCTTTTTACTGGGATTATTATATATATATATTTTTGGGTGGGGGCATTACTGAAGTCATTATAATGGTACTTTGGTATTTAAGCTCAGTCCTCTAAGCTCATTTCTCTAACTTCATACATGTTTAATGTGCACAAAGAAAGCTATCTTAAAGAAGCTTCATCACAGTTTACTAACATGAGTTATAACAGACAGAACACCTATCACAGGAATTTATTTTTCAGAATAATAACAGAATATTGGCAAGCAGTGCTTTATTCTCAGCATTATCTTGGCAATCATGCAGTCTTATTTCCTTTATTATGTCATACTGTTGTTCGTTTTTTAGTTATATATAATGCATTTGTTATTTTCCTGATAATATACATTCTTATAAAAAGGAAGGAGAAAATGGTTATTTATGTATTGCTTTAGCTAATTCTGATATTTCACGTTTCTTCAGTGCTGCAAAATTCTGAGAAACCTGATATATTACTTGACAATTTTATTTCCGTTTTTACTTACCATAGCAAACCAGTGATATAGTGGATGAAACATAATGTACTGACAGTGTAAGGAAAGGAGCACCAAATACAGTACCAGCACAAAGCAGCTATGAGCTTCAGAGTGGTACAGCAATTCCAGTGATGTAACATCTTGAACAAAATACAACAATCATCTGGGAATATTGCTGGACTGAGAAAATAATCAAAGATTAATAAAGTTAAACAGTTTTGCTAACATCCTAGGTCTTTTTGCAACATTTCATAATGTGTAGATATCATTCTCAAGTACTTAGGCTATAATTTAATAGTTTGAAATAAAACTTAATTAATACATTCATAAGAATGTAAAGGAAAACTGTGTGGAAGTTCTGACTTACTATGTTAGCATTACTGGTATATGCAAACATATAATAAATATTTAAAAAATATCTTTTAAAAAACATAATTAATTTAAACAAAAACAGTTAAATGCATTTTTGTGCCACTTGTAATCTTTCAGTAGATCCTCACAAGATCTGGATGAACCTTACCAGAACACTAAAAACTCATAATAATTAAAGTAAAAGAACCATAGTTCAAAAATCAGAGGGATACAGCACCCAGAACATTGTTCATTCTTAACCACATAATTGCTTTTATCATTCAAAGATGGCCACAGTGGAGATGCTGTTACTTAATAGCCATTACACAATAAAGGGTTTTTTGTATTCAAAAACATACTCACTAATTAGACAGAACAATAAACATGCCCATTGTAAATCCAACATACAGCAACAGGCACATACAGCAATGTATTGTACTATTAACAACAAAATATGAAATGCCCTGAATGAGAAGGGTTCCACACGGAATCAGTAAAATAAGACCATACCAATATAGTGCAGAAAGTTTATTAAGCACTTTCATCCCCATAAACTTGGGACTTCAACAAAATAAAATCCTCACCTTTAATCACTTTATACGTATAATTGACAACGATACTTAATAAATGCTACTTAAAGGTACAAGTACTCCAAAACACAACACTGACATATAATCCTTCTACAATGTATAATTTAAATAAATTGAAACAATTAAAACAGTACACTTATAGTAAAAATATTATTTAAAATTGTTTATAATATATTGTTGGCAAAAATATTGTTGTTTACAATTTAGATGCTTTTAATTGAAGTAAATATTGAATGGCTATATGTTCATTCAACCAAGGGTTCTGTTATCTTCTAGCTTGAGCTGCCACTGCAGCTATCTATATTCCAGTAAAGTTTCTCAGTCGCCACCGCGAGGATTTGCTGAACATGGAACATGATGAGGCATGCTTCTTTACGATGCAATATATTGTTTTATGTAGGTAGCACTCGTTTTTCCCTACATAAAAGGCCGAACAGCCTAAACTTATTGCCATGTAAACCACCCCCTTTCATAAATTTAGCCTTTAATTAGGTAAGTTAGGAATGATGTGTGTTGTTTAACTTAATAGTTTCACTCTTTAAGATGTAGAGGCACTGATTGCACTGCCCACTATATATTGCACTGTACCTAGTTTTTTTTTATATAATTTTTATTGATTTTTCATAAATACAATGCAACAAAACTGTTAAACAATGGAAACAAACCTAACTATATACAGTGTCCATAATAGATGTGACTTTGTCAATACATTCACATTTTATCTAACAATATTTTAAGTTTTAACCAAGCTAGTTTTTTATGTGTCATTCTTGTAGTTCTTGAACTTATAGTCATCAGTTCTCTATTACATACTATTGTGGCTAATGATATAAATTCCGCAAAAGATATAAATGTTTTACTTTTCCAATTTGAAGTAATGTTTTTTCTTGCTATTGCAAGGAGGGACCAGAGGAGGTGCCCTTGTGTACCTTAAACATACACCGGGATCAGAGCATTAAATAACAGCAGTGAGTCAGTGACTTCACATTTATCTGACCACAATGCTTTAATAAAGGATTTAAATTCCAACCAAAAGGGAATTACAGTCTTACATTTTATAAACATATGCACCCAGTCTGCACATACCATTTCTTCACATCTCCAACATGCTGATGTCTCATTACCTATTGATGCCACTTTTTGGGGAGTGAAAAAACTTATGAATAAATTTCCACATGTAAATTTTCCAAAAGGAGGATGATGTAGTATTACTAACTGATTTAAGTATTATTGATTTTTCTTTTCCTGAAAATCTAGATTTATTGAACTTTTCTGCAAAGTTCCATAGGGATTCATCTGGAGTGGGTAAATCCATTTGCAGTGTCCTACATAACCTTGACACTGATAACCTATCATCAATGCATAGTGTACTGAATTCATAAAAAAGTGTTAGAATTTTGGGTCTAGGTGTGAATTTCACTATTTGATTTATTTAAATTCATTGACTATATACTCTCTTAAAGTGTATATGTTTAGCCAGTTGTTTTGATTTGTGTTATATCTTGCTATAAGAGAGGTGGACTCCTGTATATAATTGAGATCAAGAAATTGGTACCAGAAAACTAGTCCATTTCCTTTCATTTCTGCTATTTTTTTCATGTAATAAGAGACCAAGCATTTACTTGTTAATCCTATAGGAAACATTATAAATAAAAGTTCCGCATCTTATAATCTTTGAACATTAGCTGTTTGAAGTTCTTCACTATGTGGTTAACAAATGGAGAGAAATTTTCTTTTTTACTTGCATTAAAGCAAATGTTTTTTTATGACTAACTAATCTTTTTCTACTTCAGAAAACATCATTCTTTATTGTTTACCCACAATTGTCTAGTAATTTTGCGTTGTGTAGATTTTTCCAGTTAGAAGTATATTTATAATTTAACCATTGACTTATAATGTTAAAAATAATTGATTCAGTATATAGTTTTAGATACGGAAATGCTATTCCACCATCTTCCCAACTTCTGTAATGCCATGCACGACTAATCCTTGGCTTTTTTTGGAAACCATAGAAATTTAATTAATAGAGAATTAAGCTGTTTCATTAGTGTTTTTGGAAGGAGAAGCTAATGTGGTTTGAAAGACATACAGAATTTTAGGTAGTACGATCATTTTAACTAAGGATAGCCTTTCCTTCATGGTAAATAACATTTTATTCCATTTGTTTAAGTGATCCTTGACGGTGTTCATTAACATTATGAAATGTATTTGCATTGTATCTTTCCAACTTGCTTTAATGCTTATACCTAGATATTTAATCATAATATGTGCCCAATTAAAATCATTATATTTTTCCAGAATGGGGCACTGTACCTAGGTTTGACAGTTGTTTCCTCATAATTCTCCATCATTTCAAATACATTCTTAAAATTGCAGAATGTTTTGTAAATAAAGGATAGTTCAGAGTCAAATAGTTTCAAAATACTCAGACTTGCTCTTAAGATATTCCAGTGATTTTATCTATATTCCTTATATCTGTTAAAAGAGAATTATATTGAATCATTAAGGCTCTCTTAAATGTCTCAAAATGAGTGTTCCCTTATATCTTAGCCCTAAACCTAATAAGGTTTTTTATTTACCACCCCATTCAGCCAGTACATAAGATTTAATATCCTCCAGTAAATAATCTAGGTAACCCCAAGCTTTGAACATATTTATAGCAGTGTCTAAATGTGAAGTAATATCTTCTCGATGTGACGTCATCCTAGCAACTCTAATGCATTGCCCTTTCAGTAAATTATTTTTTTGAAAGAACGGATGACAGCTAGAAAAGTACAAATATGAATTACTGCATGTAGATTTTCTATAAATTTTTGATTTAAAGCTACTGTCATTGTATGTAATAAATGTTTCTAAATAGTTACTCTTATGGAGATTGTAAGTAAATGTACATTTTAAAATAATCTCTTGTGGTATTTAAGTAATTTATAAAGGTGGCAATGTGATGTTTAGGTCCTACTCCATAAAATGAAGATGTCATCCAAATATCTGAAATATGGTTTCACATATTGAAACAAGGCTGGATTAAACACATTTATTTTCCCAGTCTAATAAAACAAGGTTAGCATATACTGGGGCACAAGATGTCCCCATAGCTACACTCCTAGTTTTCTTAAAAAAAGTTCTTCCTCAAAGAAAACAAAACTGTTGTCCCAAAATATGGAAGTCAGATTCTCTAATAAATTAATTATATAATTAGAAAAAGAAGTATGATCTAGTAAACTGCTATGGAAAAATTCCATCATTTCAATTTTTGGTATGATTGTGAATACATCAATTAAATTTATATTGAGATAAATCAAGTCCTCTTGCCATAAATCATTACTAAGATGCTCTAAAAAGTCCCATGATTTTTTAAGTAGATGACAGACCATATTAATAACAGGCTTCAATCATCTGTCTACCAAAATAGCCAATGGATAGGTTTTAGATCCCTGTGTCACTACTATTGCCCTAAAAGGGGGTTTCACATTGTCTTTATGGATTTTGGGAATACCAAAAATTGTAGGTATTGATAGCTTAGGTATTTTCAAGAAATGGTAGATCTCTCTATCAATTCCTTGGTTAAATAAATAATCCTCTTAATAGGAACCAATTTTCCTGTAAGCGTTATTTACTTTGTTTCTTGACACTGGTATATAGGAATCTGTATTGTGCAAAATGTTTGACATAACAATAGAGTAGTCAGTGGACTCAAGCAGTGCCATACCTCCCCTTTTATCCATCTCAAATTTTATTTATTTTATTTTTTATTTTATTTTATTTTACATTTGTTGACCAGGCTAGTCTAACTGGATATATGCCCATTTTCAGTAGAGGCCTGGGGAAAAAAGCTCAGAGAAAAAATCTTATACAGAGAGTCCACATTAAGAATACAAATTAATGCTTATTCAACCCATTTACAAAGGTTTTGCAACTGTAATAAATGAGCATGTTTCAAGTTAACATTTTGTAAACATGAATTTATACAGCACTGTGAGGGGCATAAAGAAGATATATATATATATATATATATATATATATATATATATATATATATATATATATACACACACACACATATATATATATATATATATATATATATATATATATATATATATATATAATTTTTTTTCTGCTTCAGTTAGAGCTTGTTGAGATGAAAAGAGCATCAGAAATTAAATGTTTTAGTTGTTAAAGGTGATTAAGGCAAGGGGAGATAGTATCAGTCAGGGTTGGTGCATGGACATAGCCATTGGGATTTTAAGAAGATTCTTAGTTGTTTCTTGAAAAGTTGGGTGGATGTGAGGGATGTTAGTTCACTAGGAAGTTTGTTCCAAGTATTACTTACAGAGTTAGAAAATAGGCAGTCCCCCGATATGTTGCTGGATTTTAAGGTGGCTACTTGTAGCTTATTGGCAGATCATAGGGTAGGAAGATTTTTATAAGTGTTGGATGAGGTTACAGAGTATGGAAGTGTTAGTGGGATGATGTAAGATCTTGTGGATAATAGTGAGTTGCTGAAAAAGTAGTTGGTTTTGTACTTCCAGCCATCTTAGAAGTTTAAGATTTTGGCAATGGTGGGTTCTAAAAAAGGCCCCAGTGGCAAATCTGGCCATATTGTTATAAGAGGTTGCCAGCTTATTTATATTGCTTTTGGATAGGTTTGTGTAGATGGAGAGGCATAGAGAAGGGTGGAGATTAGGTGAGTTTGGGCAATAGTAATCCTAGCTGAAGACATGAGGAAGGGTTTAAGTCTATAAAGGAAACCAAGCTTTCTATTAATTGATTTAATAGTTAAATTAATGTGTGTGTCATACTTAATATTATTATCTAATGTTACACCTAAGAGTTTGGTGGTTGTATCTGGAGCAAGTTCTGTACCATTATTTGATGTAACTATGAAATTGATAGGAGAGGACTTCTGTGAAGGAGTAAACAATAATAATTTAGTTTTTTTTAGGGTTAAGGAGGAGACAGCATTGGTTGAACCAGTTTTCAACTAAGGTGAATACTTTTTAGGTACTGGTTTGGAGTTCTGCAGGAGGGGATGCGGCACAGATTAATGTTGAATCATCGGCATATTGCATGCAGGTGGTTTGGGGAAGGGAGGTTTTCAGATCATTAATGAAAATAATGAAAAGGAGAAGTTCTAGAACAGAGCCTTGAGGGACCCCAAGATTGACAGGGAGCTGAGAGGATAAGTTATTATCCCAGAGGACTGCTTGTTGTCTGTTATCAAGGTAGGATTTGAACCATTTTACAGCTTGAGTGTCAATTGAAAGAGACTTAAGTATATCAGACAGTAATTGATGATTAACCATGTCAAAGGCTTTAGAGAGGTCTATAAAGAGAGCTGAGGAGAGCAGGTTGCTATTACAAGTTTTATAAAGGCAGTCAGAAAAGGATAGGAGTGCAGTTGTGGTGCTGTGGAATGGCCTGAAGCCATGTTGGTAGTCCACTAGTAGGTTATTTTGGAGATGCTGCAGTAGTTGATGGTGAATACATCTCTCCATGATTTTTGCTAAGGGAGAAAGAAGGGCTATGGGGCAAAAGTTTGAGAGTTCATTTGGGTTATCTCCTTTATGCAATGGGATAATATGTGAGACTTTCCAGAGAGATGGGATATAAGATTCTGTAATGGTTCTGTTTATTAAGATGGAAATAAGGTGGGCAAGTACTCCCGCTGCCATTTGTAGGTATTTAGCTGGAAAGAGGTCAGCTAATGGTGTACATGGTTTAAGTTTAAGAAGTAGGGTGTGTGTGACAGATGTTGGAACGGGCTGGAGATGGAATGTCTGGGGTAGATTGGTTAGTGAGGGTGACTCAGTGGTGGTAACAGGTGGCAAGGTTTTCTCTAGGGATTGGGCAGTTTCAGAAAAACAATTATTAAAGGTGTCAGCAATTTGGTTAGGAGTATTTTGAGTCAAATTAGAGGGGGGTAGTGTTTTGGAATGTCATGGATGGAGCAGTTTATTGATACCTGACCAGACTTTTTCTGGGTTTTTCTGTTGGTTTTCTTGGATTTTATGGTAGTAGTTTTTTTTGTCAAGGAATATGATTTTTTGTGGCATTTCTAAGCTGTCTAAAGTTTGGATAATTAATTTGGTTTTTAGTTTTTCTCCATTTGGACCAGATTTTATTTCTCAATCATATATTGTGCCTTGTATAATTTGAGAGCCAATGAGCAGGTTTGTTTTTAGTTCTAGTGGGAGCATGGTGATCTAGGATATGCAAAAATTTATTGTTAAAGTATGAGCCTGCTTCGTCAAGAGGTAGGTATTTTAGGGATGACCAATTGCATGCTTTGAGTTCAGCTTGAAAGTTAACTGGGTTGAGATTTTTCTTGTTCTGGGTAGTTATAAATGTTATTTGATTGGGAATGGAGGTCTTTTGTTTAGTTATGAAGGTAAGAGAATGGTCACTAATATCATCAGGAAGTATGCCTGTTTTATATGAGAGGGGGTTACTGTTAACTAGTATGCAGTCTAAGGTGGATTGTTTCTTGCTAGGTTTATGGGTTCTTGAAGAGGAGATGATGGTTTGATAAAAGCCATAAAGGTTTATCTGAGTAGTTGGATTGGTAGAGGTACAACCATTCCAGTCAATATTAAAGTCACCAAGGAGTATGGTTTCTTGTGGGAGGGATATGGAGAGCCAGCTAAGGGCATTTCCAAGAGTATTAATGTTGTTATGTTGGGGGATATAAGGGCAAATAATGTAAATGGATTTATTAGCATTAATTTGAAGCTTAGAGGTTAAGATCTCGCCATTACTAGGTGATGGTGGTTGAATATCTAGTGAGGTGACCTTCAAATCAGATTTAAACAGTATTACCACCCCACCACATTTTTAATTAGACGGTCTAGTCTCAGGATGTTATAACCTGGTGTGAGTATATCATTGTCTTTAGTTATGGGCTTGAGCCAAGTTTCAGTTAGGCATAAGATGTCAAAAGAATGGATGTCTAACAGGGCATGAAGCTGGGTAATTTTATTATTTAAACTACGTATATTGAGCTGGCCAATCAGAATAAAGTTTGGGGTTTTTGTGGGGGTATGAATGGTGGTGGTGGGATGGGATGGTTGGCTTTCAGGGATGGTAATGTTGCG
Source organism: Protopterus annectens (assembly GCF_019279795.1). Taxonomy (NCBI): domain Eukaryota; kingdom Metazoa; phylum Chordata; order Ceratodontiformes; family Protopteridae; genus Protopterus; species Protopterus annectens. Next base: position 323,049,157 of record NC_056725.1, read on the forward strand.
ACTGGGGTTTGGATGAATGTCACTATGTAGAAGTAGGCACTGTTGAGGATTGTGTGTAAGTTTCAAGAGTTTAAAGAAAATAGGGTCTAGTTTTCTGATTTGGAGATATTTAATATGGGTTAATCTATGAAACTGTGGCAGAAGGTAGGATGAAGAGGATGTTATGTTACTGTGGGCTTGAGAAGCTAGAAGAGAAAGTGGAGTTGTTTGTTTTAGGGGGTGTTGAAATCTAGTAAAGCTTAGGGATTCGTAGCAAGTTAGGTTATGTGATGTCAGTAGAGTGGTAAGAATTATAGATAAGAGGAGAGAGTTAAAGTGTGTTGGCAAGCTGGGGCTAGACATTGTAAGGTGTATAAGATAGGTGAAATGAGGTGATTAGGATTTAAAGAAGGCCCGTTATGGGGCAGCGCTGTTTAAAGAGAAATTAGGTAGTAATGAGATAGGGTTAGCTACTGAATGATGATGGTTGGAGGTGTGGCTATAGAAGTATAAGGTCAGGTGCAGTGGGTGTGGGTGGAATTTGGGGTTTGGGTAGGGGAGCGGAGTTAGCCCGCATGGCGACCAGAGCGGGTAGAGCCAAAGGGTGGACAAGCCACAAGAGAAAAAACTATCTGTAGCTGTACAAAGACTACAGCTAAGAGGTATGTGTTGCCAAAAATAGTTTGCAATATAAAACCATTAATAATGTGTAAAAGACAGGGTAAGTGTATGAGAGGTGAGTTAGGAAAGGATAGGAAAGACTGGGTAGGGGAGCTGTAAGAGAAGGGTCTAACTTTTTTCTTAGCTAGGAGTTGAAGATATCAAAGTACAGCCTAGTATAGGTATAGAGTGCCACCTGGTAGCGACAGGAGAAATGGCAGCAGGAAAGAATCCTGTGCAATATTAAAATTAGTTAAGGAATTAGGAGAGAATGGTTGGAAAACTGGGGATGGGCAAAGGGCACGAGCAGGCTGCGGTCGGCTGCTATCACGCGGGAGGCAGGATGTACTACTAAATACTTAACAAAAACATATAAACATTTATTAAAGTATTTGGCTACATACACTGAGCCTTTTATTAAAGAGATAAGTCACTCCAAGGGCACATTGAGGGTAAGACGTCGTCACAGGGTACCTGGAGGTGGTGTTTTTTCCAGTAGTTGCTATGAACCTTTAATTTCCTTACTGTGGAGTTGTAATGTCTTTCCTGGGCAGGAAAGAGTGGGATCCCATGGGTAGTAGACTGTAAAACACAGGAAAAAGGAACAAGATATCAGACAAAGTAGGCAAATAAGGGTAGGTAATAAGGAGAAGATAGTGCAAGAGAGAAACGAGGTTAAGATAGACAGGAAGGAAACTTAAGGAGAATAGTACAGATAGATGTGGAGATGCAGTAACAAGAAAAGCAAAAAGGCAAAAAGATTTACATCTATGCTACTCGTAAATGGAGCATATATGTTATCACAGTCAGATCATCTAGGGGAGCCTTTCCTAAATCTAGAGCCTTTCCTGCAACTAAAATAACAATCAAGCATGCTATGTCTTAACAAACAATACAATTTGGCAGGCAAATCATTTCAGTGACAAACGTGTGCTGTCTTAAAAAGAAATAGGCTAAAATTAATGCAGTAGTGAGCGTGAACTGCCACGTATTTAAAAATAACACAATCAGTTAGCGCTTGCCGGCTAGGAGAGTCTTTCCTAAATCTAGAGCCTTTCCTATAAAAAATAATCTAGTCAAAAAATCTGTATTGGCAGGCAAATCCAGTAACCAACGTGTACTGTCTTAAAAAGATTAGCAGGCTAAAATCAATCCAGTTCACTCATAACTTGGATAGACCTATCCATCCTTAAAGTATGCAGGATAGTCCTTTCTTCTTTTGACAAGTTGGAATGAAAAAATGTGTTTTGATTGGCCAGCATGTTACAAATATCATCCTATACAGCTTTTTCAAATATATTAATAATGGGGTAAAACTGGGGGTTAAATGTGTTTTCTTGTTAGTGGTTTTATTACTGGTAATTATAAAACCAGTGTTATATACATCTTTAGTATTGTCACCAAAATATACTGCTAAATTTAACTTTTTTTTAAACAATTTAACCTCAGCCAAGGAAATCAGCTAGGTCAAAACCTCGAGTGGGTACAAACTTAACATCTCTTTGAAACAGAGTAAAATGTTATTTGGTAATGGAATTGTTAGTATAATTAGAATGTGATAATCTTTATGTGATACAGCAATTCAATTTTCCTCAAACTTTAATATTTTCTCTTTCATTCTGTTTTCCTGGGGAGGTAATTGCCCTGAGTGAATGAATGTGGATTTGGACCTGGGTTGAAGAATTGTCTCAGGCCTTATTTTGCTGAATACATGTGGAATCCTTCCTGCTCTCGGCATTTCATATTTTGTGGTTACTGGTGTGATTTGAAACTCTTGTCCGTATTTGTATTTTATTAGTAATGTATTGTAGTATGCAGTCATTCACATCTACAGAAGAGCATGCACAATACACAACTTGGATGCCTCAGACAACACTAAATTTCTTTTACACAATGGCATTACTTGGGAAAAGTAAGGCTTTCTTTCTTAAATAATATGATTGTATAATAGCAATGATCCAGTCTTCTGAGTGGGCAATGCAGGATTCATTTGCAGTTTCTATTGTTCAATCAATCGGGCTTCCCCTCTTGATAAAAGCATAACAACTGTGGGTAAACCTTGTGTTATTCACACTCATGAATTATCGCTTAAGTAATATAAAACAGGCATACACATATCTTCCCCTTTTCCTTACTTCACAGCATATGCTTACACTGGTATTGTGAAGGGATCTGTATAAATGCTTCTTCTGTTTCAGTATTTACTTTGCCAGGATATGCTTTTTAATTTAATTAAAAGTGTGAATGGCCAAAAAGCATGTGCCTCCACCAGCACTGATTCAACATGATCCTACTGCTGGCCTTAATAATGGTTCCTACTGTAACATATGAGCATGGGATTTATACCGTTGCTCGAAATCACATTTACCCGAAAGGTAAATGGCCGAGCACACTTTTGCGAAAGTACATTTCTACCAAAAATGCACTTTTACGAAAGAGAAGTAAAAAAAAAAAAAAAAAAAAAAAACACGGCAACTGAGCGATGGGGACTGTTTCTTAGATTGCGGTACACTGGGGATAAGGGAATATTCCCTTTTCCCCACTGTAGTGTGATCTCAGAGTGATGAGTGTTATTTTATTTTTTTTGTTTTTTAAGGGTTTTTTTTTGTTTATTTGTTTCTCTTTCGCGAAAGTGTATTTTCGGTAGAAATGCACTTTTACAAAAGTGTGCTCGGCCATTTACGTTTCGAGTAAACGTGATTTCAAACAATAGTCCAAGATCCATGAGCATATGTCACTAGTCAGGCAAAGTACAAGCACAACATTGCTTTTCTTTTCCTCTTTAACAAATATATCTGTAGATTAAGTAGCTTGATTTAGGTGGAGATAAATGTAACGTCATGCATGACATGTTTCTTTGAAATGCTGTCCACTAAAATAAATGAAATCTCAGATTTAAATGAACTTGGAAATTAAGCTTGAGGTGTAATCACAGATGAACAAGGTTTATGGTGTTCTACTGTGACTGATGCTTCTTAATTTTTAGCCATTTGATTTACTTGATATCTCAAACAAGGTCTACATTATAATAATTCATAGTATTGCAAACCATGGGAAGGGAATTGTTCTGACTTTTTTTTTTTTGGTTCCATGCAGCTGACAATCAGCAGCTGCAAGTTTGCCGAACTCACCTTTCCACTCCGGGAGCAACTTCAGCCAAGATCCAAGGATGGTCTACTGTTGTTAAAGGAGTGTGTGTCTTAATGTTTCCTCACTACTATGCAAATTTGCACCATTTAAGGGTGTTTCATCCAGTAACAGCACTAAGTGTCATCCTTTCATCTGGGTGTATATCTCAGCCAAAGCCCTGCACCATTGTAAGCAGCACTTTCCATGCTTTCCTGGCTTTCACCAAGGATTGGCCTTGTATGGCCTCCCAAGTGTATGCCTCCCTCAAGAATGGACATACTAATTCTTTCTGCCTACACTGTCAAGCCCCCAAGCCACTAATAGAATTCTGGTCACTTAGAAAGTAGTCATGTCTTTATCCTTTTCACTACCAGTGCAAAGATAATTCTTCTGAACTGATGAGTTTATTTTATGAAATGCCCATATAGCATATCTTCTATTTTTATTGAGCATGAAACATTATGGTTCATGTTGCTGTCAGAACAATGTAATCATTATCAAATTATCTGGGCTGCTGCTAAAAATAATCAGTGGGCCAGGTCTCCTACCCAGTGAACAGATAGATAGACAGAAAAACAGACAGGTAGATACACACACCCCCGCATGTACATATATACATTTATACATAAAGGGTAAATATTTAGAAGAAAGGTTTCAGCAATTTCTCTTTTGTATATTAGCTAAATAAATAGCACAGACTTCTTGGAATAATGCTATATATGAAAATGACTTTTATAAAAACAAATTCTAGTATTACTAATCTCAATTTAATAGTTACTTTCACTGAAGTGTCCTCTTTTATCTTTAACTTGAGAATAGAAGTTTCCAGTTTTCCAGTTGCACTTAGCACTCCATCACTAGCATTATCCTCTTGGTGTGTTCCCAGGGGAAACTTAGTGCCTGCCAACTTCCAGTTAAGCAGCATTCACAAAATCATAAATGGACATTTTTGCTCTGGTCATTATTTTGAATATCAGCCTTGGCTAGATCAAGTCCTGAGTACTATATCCAAGTCATAAGAGAAGGAAGTGCATTTTTTTGTCATTTTCTCGCTTTTTTCAGAGGTGAGTTTTATGTTTTTTTTCCTCACTTGCTCCATTTTTTTGTGCAACTTTGAAGTTGTTATATATCTATATCTATGTATCTATCTATCTTTCTATTCATATGTATAATAAGTTATAGATATAAATATGGATATTCATAAGTAGTTTGAGGCTATGAGATCTTAGACCTTGCCTCAGAAGAAAATATATTCTTGACTTTTACAACTTTTGGAGTATCATTAATTTCAGTTTTGACTATTCAAAGTTTTGAAAGTTTTGGTTTACTTAACTATGAGTTACATAAATTAGATATTATGCACAGTAAATTCTAGACTCCGGTAAGAGTAACAGCTTCAGAAACTCTAACACATGTTTTGCATAAGAATATGATAAGTTACAATGTTCTTGAGTTTTTTTTAACCTATGCATAATATATTTTACATGTTTATTGCATTATATTTAAGCTTGTCAGCAATACTGACAACTGTAAATCTAGACTGTCCAAACATCCATCCATCCATCCATCCATCCATCCATCCATCCATCCATCCATCCATCCAGACTCTCTAAATATCCATCCATCCATCCATCCATCCATCCATCCATCTATATAATTATCTAACCATCCATTTTATCCATGCTTTTATTCTAATTCAGGGTATCAGGAGATGGAAACTCTTCTAGAAAAAAAAGTAGGCACAAGGATAGAATCAGGTCAAAACTAGAAGCTCTTGTATTTCATATTTAAAAGAAACACAACCAAAGGGCTAGGGTGAATGAGCTGGGAGTATTAAGAACAAGGTCATTGTGAGACCCCTGACTAAATGCATAGACATTTATGCTTCTTGATATTAAAGCGTTAAGTCTGCACAGAAGTGGTGTTTTAGTTCATAGCACAATGATTACTCAGTGGTTGTCTGTGCATGGCACAGGTAATATCAACTAACCAAGAGCTGGAATATCTATCAGGGTGAGTCTACAAAACTATCAAGTGCACTGTGAGTAGACAGAGCAGAATTAATATTTGCTTTAGGGATTAGGCCATAATTCTGCATTGTGTACAGTAATGTAATATTACTGCTATACTAGTATATAGGTTTTATAAGTTTGGTTCTTTTCTAAACCTTTGTTTTTTCATTATGAAAAGGGTTGTGCTATGAATGATGAGGCCAGCAACAGTACCATAATTAAGAATCCCAATAATTATTACTCCAGCTGAACTATTCTGTTTTCTTTTCTGCTACATGTGTAATAATAGGTTTTAAATACAGTAAAATAATGTTTTAATAAAGAGGCATGCAAAGAATGAATCTTAAAGACTATTATCAAAAATATGTGTGTACTGAAATGCTATACTACAAAACAAACCTTTCCAAAATAATGATATTGCCAAAATCTGAAACATAATGTTTTAAGTAAAATATCTACTGCATTTAAACCCCTTGTGATTTTAACCCTGCAAATTTCTTGAAATGACTCATTAGATGGAAAATTTACACACAAGTCATCATTAAAGCAAGATATAAACCTTTGCTAGCAATGTTTGATTCAAGGTTTGTGTATAGGGCTTCAATAAAGCAACCTGTGAAGTCAAAGGACTATGATTTTTAAAGTGAAATATCTATCTATCTATCTATCTATCTATCTATCTATCTATCTATCTATCTATCTTTTCTGAATGACTACCAAAATGATATCCTACATTTCATTCTAATAATTACTTAATATAACAATACACTTTGTATTTGTCAGTTTTAATTTTTAATGACGATTATTATCTGCTGTATGTTTTTTATATGTAACAAAAGTGTGTATGTCTGTATCCATGTGTGTGTGTGTGTGTGTGTGTGTGTGTGTGCGCGTGCGTGCGTGCGTGTGTGTGTGTGTGTGTGTGTGTGTGTGTGTGTGTGTGTGTGTGTGTGTACACGCTTGTACGTGCAACAGATAGAGAGAGATTCTGGTAACTGCATATAAATTTATGTTTTTCACTTGTTTTTACTTTATGAGAGCAGTGTATGCCAGATCCAGATAGATGTATCAAATAATAATGAAGGTGTGACATTCTGTGCAGGGCCTCTCATTAATACTGATGACAGCTGTGATACTGCTCACGTCTTCGGTTTCTGAACAGTAGGCATTTTCTGTTTATATCACCTTATGAGGTCATACTTTCATTAGCACTCTGCATGCAGTACTAAGTTGTTTTGTATTATCTCTTCAGCCCCAAAGGATTAAAAGAGAGACCAGTGTCACGTGTTTTATTTTTGCTCAAAGTATCTGAAGCTGTTGAGTAAGCACCTGTATCCTGAGAAACAAATCCTGCAATGCTGTTCCTTTAAACAGAGAGTACTAAGATGCAATTTCCATAACAACTACTGCTCTAGACACCATAAAATAATTACTGTTTTTTAATGCCAGAGAAAATTTACAATTGAATGTTTTTCATTGATCAAACCACTAAAGAATGAATTTGAAAATGGCATCATTAGAGAAAGTGTTATGTGAAGGCAGTTAAGTAGAAGTTATTTCATTATGCCAATGACTTATTAAACATAAGTTTTTCTGCTTAAGAATATGTTTCAACAGAAGATTTTTTTAATTACAGTAATTAACTGAAACTCTAAATATTTAATTACAGTGTAAGTAGGAGAGATGCATTATCTTGTTGGAGATAATATATCTTGACAAATGCATGGATGCTTCAAAACCAAAACCACAGCAACAACTCTCATACTTTATTTCCAGTTTCATCATTATTCTTTTTTTATTAACCTCTGGTACCTCAAAAAGCTCATTTGTGCATCTTAGCAGTAAAATACAGTAGGTTGCTGTTGGATACCTTTAAATTAGTTGCATTAGAACAGTTTCCTATCGCTGTGAAATGCCTTAATGTGTTTATTATAGTGTAATCAGTTATTGCATGCAATACAGAGGAGCCTTGAGGATGCCTTTATTGCTTTCACCAATGTAATAACATAATGATCATCAGAAAAATATCTCACACATACAGATCCAAAAAGTGACTGTTTCTGTGGTAACTTTCATTTTAGTATCACTGATGAGACAAATAGCAGTATTTCACCAGAAGAAATGCAGGCTGTGTCTGACTGCACATTTTTCCTCCCATTAGCTCTTTTGAGAGATTACCTTGGGCACAGAGTAAGACAGAGTTTGCTTGTTGAATGCTTCCTTCTTTGGTTTTAGTTGGCATTTGATGTCATCATGGGGTGACCCACATATTAAATAAGATTAACAGCTCTAAGCTTGTGTTATGCCCATGGGATATAATAGGCTATCAGTCATACTAGTCTGATTCAGTCATTACCCTTTTACTATTTAATATGGTATATATTTTTCTGTAAACACATCTTACATCCTCCCAATATGTGCTTGCAATTCTTCATATAGATGCACATTAAAGACACTAGAAAGATGATTTTTTTCCAAAGTAGGAATGCAAAAATTAGCTTAATCAGATTATTCCTTCCTGATCTCTAAAGCCGTCATTGACAATGACAATGAAATCTGTAATGTACGGCAATTGACTTCCTGTTATACTAAACGTAAAGAAATAGCATCTCATTGGTAACTGTCACAATAAAGATTGATTTATAGTAGACAGAAAGAAACAGGCAGAAAGAAATGTATATTAAATAGATAGTGTCAGTTAAATGTTTAACAACATTTAACATCAAAAGTTGAATGACCCAAACAGAAAAAGAAAACAGAATTAGTAATGAACAGTACAATTGTAATGGATGAAACACCATTATTATGTTCACATATCAGTTATAGGTCATCCTGGTTCAGTACTACTATAGAGAAAGACCTGATCTTAACAACATTTAAAAGGGTGTGTAATCATTTGTAAACACCCCCTAAGCTATCAACATCGTGGCTGGCACTATAGTAGCACTCAACCAAGGTGTACTTTAACTCATATATGGGCATAAATCACAAGAGCAGAACATGAAACAGCTTCATTTCAACTCTGTTTCTCTCTGCTGTCTACATTACACTAAGTACAATGTGTTTGTAAATCAGCTGCTTCCCTTACACAGGGAATATGTAAAGACATAAAGTGATTCCCAACTACTTTACTGGCTTTCAAAGCTGACACCACACTTCCCATTTTTTTTTTTGTAAATTAAAATTTTCTGTGGCCGTTAGTACATGGAGCAGACAAATTCCCATACACTAGAAAGAATTATGATCAGATCACCAATCTCAACTTAAAATGATGATTTCTTGATATGGATGCTAACATTCACCTTGGCATCAGTGTCTCAAAGACATAATAAGGAAGGTACAATTAGTGACCCAAACCTATTCCTCTATATTAATGCCAGGCATATCTCTCAACTGTCCAGTTTTTCAAAGAATGTCCAGATTTTTGTCTCTAATTTTTGGTCTGTCCCTCATAAAAATTGTGTTTTTCTGGAAAATCATTGAGGATTCATGTCACTAAATAGTAACAGACATTCACGTTTCAGACTTCATATCCTTTACAATATGCATGCTGATGCAAAACATTGTAATATATCAACTTTTTAAGTTTATAAGAGCAATATTTAATAATTGTCCCTACTTTTGGACATTTGTCCCCCCATTATTTTGGGCTTTCTCCAGATTTCTTGCACTTACAGGTTGAGAGGTATGATGCCAGGTGACAGATTTTCTGAAATTCTTGACTGGCATTTTTAAACATGTATATCATTATTTGGCATAAGAACAACTTAAGACAAACTACACACAAATTAATTTCCATTACAAATAGTTTCATATGCTGTTTAGCTAATCTTTAGGTTGTTCCACATTTTATAGCACTTTGACATATAATTTTGGTCAGCAATACTGTCACAATTTCTTATACTATATCCCTATTTTGTATAACGAATCTAATACGAAGCTAATTAAATACTTAATCTATCTACCTTTTTATGTATGTATGTATGTATGTATGTATGTATGTATGCATCTACCTCTCAATCTATCTATCTTAAAGTTCCTGTACCTTACTTTCTTATCTGTGTTTTTATATGATTTAGAATTTACATTTTACACAACATTACCTTCTTGGAAGATGCATTCATTTCTTCTAAGAAAAATCACAGTCAAATAAATCTTTTTGATAAAATTTTACAGTATTGTTCTTATGTTCAGTGTTAGCTACTACAAAGGAAATGTTTAGTCACTGCTATTCTGTCACTAAGGACTGAATTCCAAAACACAGGTCAGCTACTCTCATCATATGAATTATGGACTTATATATTCCCACCTTTGAATGTTCCTTGACATATCAGTAGTTTTAGTTACATTGCAGACAGGGTCAATCAAATGGTTAAAATTAACTAAATTAGTTGTTTATCCATGATTTTAAGATTACTTGTTTTCTTTTGCAGAAATTATGTAAATTCAAATCATTTATTTTTTAGAGGAAACAAAGAGGGTAGGATACAACAATTCTACAAAGGGTGGAAAAGCAAGCCAGGATTCATTAAACTTCAGATTCCTTGCTATTGAGGATAGAACAGTGATAAGATGAGATTGGCAAGGCATAGCAAAATGTAACTGATTTCAAAGTAAGGTAGGAATTGTGAATTTATTGCAATGGATTGTGGAGGAACATGAGACAAGTATGATGGTGTGACAAGAGCTCTGAATTGTTTCTTTTAATTACATACATACATTGACAGGGGACTTTCCCTCTCAAAGGCAATATTAAAAGATGCTAGATTAGGCTGTTGTGTACAGTATGAGTTCTTTTTGTGAGTTTCCATAGGATATATACAGCCTAATAAGGAGCTAAGTATAGATTTACCACAACGGTTATTTAAAAAATTTAAGAAAGAAGCACAAACAAATTAACTTCAGAGCATAAATGGCATACCTCCATTGGGTGCCTTAACAGTACACACTCTTGCCACCTCTGAATTGATTAAACAGGTAAATTTCTTTGAAGGTCCTTGAAACCTGTGATTATTCAGAAATCTTAAACTGAAAGTAGTAGAAAAGTTCAGAGAGCTGAAGTCATAACAGAAAAGAATGATAAGCAACTTACATTGCTAAGCTGCAAAGAGTCTGCGTTAACCCTGCTATATATGACATAAAGCATAAGCAGTTATAGTAAGGAAGAACACATTGCACAGCAGCTGGGACAATCAGCATTTAAATCTTTGAATAATAAAATGACTATATGCATAAACATACTGTACACTTTTGCCGATATCAGCTCCTTTTGAAATAAATGGTTGATGTCTTCTTTTGTTGAATTCAAATAGAACCTAGAAAGACATAATTTCTTTACCTGCATATAACTGAATCTCTAAATGTAGTAAGCCAAGGTAAGACAACACTGAGGGTCATTTAGGGAAAGGAAAACCTTCCTTAATCCCATTATTCCCTGACATTATACTTTTTGTTTCAGGTGGCAAGGTTTGGCAAAATACAGGAATTAAATAAAACAAACGCCTAACAATGAGATAAAAAAGCTAGCAGGTAGTGAGGCCATATAGCGCATATATAATATAATGGTTATACTAATGGGATCGTAGGATAAGAGTAAATACAAGGCAACTGAATCATAAGACTATTTATTTCATGCTAAAACACTGCTGCTTGTTGTACTCCTTTCTCAAGAAGGGCAACGCTGGTCAGTGTCGCAGTTTTATGGGTGCCCATCAAATCTTAGGGATTAGAATAAAGGATGGTATTGTGTTAGTTTAAGTTGTAAGGGTTTCAAAGGTGGGGTAGTAATTAATTAATACTTTTCTCTGTACAGTACACATTGTTTTATGTGCTTGTGGAGATTTAGGTGATTAACTCTGGTATTAATAATGATATTTGGTTTGCAAACATATAGGATATCAAGAAATGGGGTAGAGAGAGAACACCTCAAGCCTTTTATTATAGTTTAGGGACTTTAGAACAACATTTTTTTGTGATTATAAATCCCTGCAAATGTTCTAGTTGCTTAATATGTATAGAGAAGTAAGTCCTGAAAATGGGGGGGGGGGGGGTATTTTCAATAACTGGCCTAATTATACTGCATATAGAGGGTGATGATTTCTTTCAACCTCAATGACATGCCTTTTGATATTAGTTGAGAAAATCAGAAGAATCTTCTGAGTACTATTGGCACATGGTGGTTGAAGGGAAGGGTTTTAAAGACCAAAATTCCAAGGTCTTTGTCAGCATTATTATGTTCTACTGTGGCTTGGCTATATTGCATATCGAGAGAGAGAGAAAGAGAGAAGTTGTTAACTGAATATGACGATAGTACATTTTTTGGTATTTCATTTTTGTCCTTCTTCCATACTCCTCTTGTTTATGATGACGAGTTCCTGTTGTAATGAATGGGAATCAGAGAGAGAGACACTTGACAATAGTACGCAGTCATGTGCAATAAATCTTGCACAAGACGCTATGTAACAGTAAATCCCTATATAGAAATAGTAAAATATTGTGATACGCACGTCACACTGTGATAACACATGGTAAGAAGAAGTCCATCTGCAGAACTAGCACTGAATTATAACTTCAGACCCTTTTTGAAAATACTCATCAGCATAATGGATAAGGTGTTTACCTCATAAACACAGGCTATGGAGTATAGAGTTTGAGTCTCATCCTTTAGGGAAATTAACTAGACTTAAAATGGCCCATAAGGAGAGCTAGCCTAGTTCTTACCGATGAGTTCTTAAACAACAAAATCTTGACGCTAAATAATGGTACATAATGATGTCTAACCACTTTATGACAATGCAGGTACAACTATACTATAGTATGCAACTCAGTGTGCTTTGACATTTGGTAGCAACACTGCCTTGTACAGAAGCAGTAATGCATTATGATGTCAGTCACTATGAGACAATGCTCTGTAATGCTCTAATGCTGGAATGGTGCAGGGCAAATAGAGCTTATGAAGGTACAGATGTAAATCTGCACCATTGCCTACAATAAATATGTCTTAGGTCAAGGCCTCAGCTCTCTGATCTACATTATCATCATCTCTACTAAGTATAAAATTAATAAATAAATAGAAAACAAAACAATAATATCAGTTAACAAATTATTGGTGTTTGTCATTATATATCAATGTGGACCATGACCATTAAAATCAAATCAATTCCACATTGAACAGTCACATAGCACATGTATTATCTACCATCTTTCTGGGATTCACTTACCTTACTCTTAGCCCATGACTTCCAGGGTTGTCTTATTCATAGTAACTGTTACTAGACATGCATGTGTGTTTGTGTGTGTGTGTGTGTGTGTGTGTGTGTGTGTGTGTGTGTGTGTGTGTGTGTGTGTGTGTGTGTGTGTGTATGTGCGTGTGTGAGTGTGTGTGTGTTTTTGTGTGTGTTTGGGTATATATGTGCGCATGTTTGTGTGTGTTCATCTGTGTGTGCTCAAACAAAACAGTTCAATATTTTTTTACGTAGTTATAAGGCATGTTGACCAGGAGACCATTGAGGACTTAGCCTGATTTCAGAATCATAGAGTAGGCAAAAGGATGCTGAAGTCATTAAATCATGGACTAAATGAAGTAGCTTGTTAGTAGCTCAAAGTCACTGACTACTAGAAAAATAATACCATCATTGAAGGATTATGTCTTGTCCACTAGTGTACCCAACAAAGTGCTCTCACCGGATTAATTTAATTACAGTCAACTAAACATCAACCAGCCATTTCTCTTCACAGTGTGAGTATCCATCCTTATAAAAACTGTAGCTTGATTAGCACTCAAAGATAAAAATGATTTAATATTACTTGAACAAGAGTGAAAACTAAATGTATCCTGTTTAATATTCCTCTCTGAAGGAGTCTACAGCAGGAGATAAAATTGAAATGTATCAGAATTATCTTGAATAGAAAGAAAAGTGAATAAGGAAGAATGAAAAACACCATGATCAATATATATATGATCTTACAATGTTATATCTTGAAGGAAGATATTGAAAAATAAAAATGTAAAATGGCCTATCTTAGATAACCAGAAAGACAATACTTATTGCACTGATGAACAAGTGAGGTTTGGGACAAATCGGTTTGTTCAGGGGCAGCTTCAGTGTTTGAGGGTCATGTAGGAATGATAAAAGGGGCTTAGGTGAGGGGTATGGAGAGGGGATATTAGGGGTAGAATGGAAGTGGAAGGAAATTAGATAGTGTGGTGTGGAAGAAGGGTTAAATTAGAAGGGAGAAGGGTTGGGGAAGAAGTGAAGTAGGAGTGAGGAGGGGCTTAAGTGGTTTCATGTGAGTGTAGCTGGGTAAGGGATCAGATTTTGGAGTCAACTTGCAACAGTGCAGAATTACGTCCAAGATGACCTGGAGGTAGTGCAGTGTTCGGGTAGACATTAAAAAAAATGGCTGCATGGACATGTTGCTTTTTATATTTGGAAGAGTAGAACATTTTCAGAAATGAATACAAGTGGAAGTAAGGCATGTAAAAAAAAACACACACACAAAGCAGTTGAATACAAAATAAAGTATTTTCATATTTAAAATTTTGCCTTGCATCTTATTAGTATCATTTATTTTCATTATTACACCAATATACTGATCTAGTCCCTCTGTTATCTCTGAAGTCTATAGTTATAGCTAAGCTAGTTATAGCAATATATTGAGAAGGTTCAGTTGTGTAACTGCAATATGTATTGCCAGATTTCTTGTGCTAAGAGGTAAAGATGAGGTCTTGAGGAGCTGAGTGGTTTAATGCAGAGGCTAAGAATTCAAGGATGGAATCGTGGCAAGCCCAAGGGAGCATAGGACAGAGGGAAAGGGTAGGGAGGTGGGGGGGGAAATGTTACAGTGGAATGTAGGGGCTTAGGAAGTAGATGGAGGTGGTCAGCAGATTTAGGCAAAGCAGTTACAGTAGGGACCAGTGTTGGGATCATTATAAGTTCCCACTGGGAGGTTGTGGCTTTGAGTCCATTGGCATCGCATGGGCCACCAGCCATGCTACTCAGGGGAAGGGCAGGCACAATCTATAATGGAAGACTAGGCTAATGTATATTTTTTCCCTTTTTAAGAGCTCTTACAGTTGTCCTTTCTTTTGCAGATGGCTGAAGCACTGAGTTTGTGGCAGAGATGGGTGGCCATTGTCTCATGGGTGGAAGAGCTATTATGAGAATTGCCTACCAGTGAGTCTCAAGTGGCAAAAAAACTTAGTGAGTCTGGTTGGAACAGGAGAAGTCAGTTGGCAAAGAGCAGGTGAGTTGCCCAAGGGAAGCAGGCATGGCAGTCAAGGGATGCAGTCACAGTGTACCTTCCAGCCGCTGGAGAGATGCATAGTATTGCTGCACGTAATGCCACATTGTTGGGATTTCACGTAAGAATGTCAGACTCGGTGCAGTTAAGGAGCAGTTTTGGGAAAGGAGGGGGCGAGCTACTTCAGGAGTACGGCGAAGCTGTAGGCACCATATATGATCAGAAGATACTTTGTGAAGGGGGACAGGTCCAAGGGGAGGCATTCACCAGGAGGACAGATTAGGATTGTCTATGGGGAGTTTTGGGTCATCCATAGGTTGGGTGGAGTCACAACAACATGAGGATGGGTCAGATTTTGGATCCAACCAGGTGATTGTTTAGCTACACAGGCCCTGGAACAAGGGAAATGGGGGTCTTTTAACCCCTCACATACCGGCCTCAGTTATAGAAAAGATCTGGAAGGGTGAGTTTGCTGATTTCTTTGAATTAATTGATGCTGAAGGGGTTCAATGCTTGATGTAATCAGAAACTGCAAATAGCAAAGATCTTCTGGCAGCTTTAGTAACCTTGGGATGGAGTAGAGTAGGTAGGCTGCAGCCAAGAACATGAACAATTGGGTGTTAGGCTTAGTAATATACATGATGGTTTGTTGGACAAGGATAATGCCTTTCCTTACCACTTTTGGCTTATTTTCTCATGATCCATGAGGCACAACATCTATGGGTGAGGACCACCTGGTTGTGGCACAATCCGAGGTTTTGGAAGCAAAAGGAGGTGGATTAGTTGCTCCATTGGGAAGTTAGGCACCTTATGGTAGATAGTCTGTGAGCCATTAGCAGAGGGGGTAAGTTAGGCACCTTATGGTAGATAGTCTAGGAGCCATTAGCAGAGGGGGTAAGTTAGGAGGGAAGGGCCAGGAGCATGTTGGGCCTTTCATGCAGAGTATTGTTCATGGGTGGTGTGTAGGTTCTCACACACTTGCTCAAAGTGAGTAGGAATACATCCAGCTGTGCAGTGCAGCATATGGGAAGGCAATTTGGATAATTTGAGTTCATATTCACCTGACTTGGGAGGGTTACCATCTTCATTTCAGGGATTACAAAGTATGCAGGGTAGGGAGAATTTTTGAGGGCAGAGGGGCAGTGTCCTTTCAGGAGTCAAAGGAAAGACCAGGGGATGCATTCTCCCATTAATGTGCAGGTATTGCAGGATATGCTCAAACAATTTCCTGATTTGGCAGTTGCAGGCAAATTAATTGTTGGGTTTTCTGATGGATTTTCTATTAAATCAAGGGTTGGAAGAGATGACTCGATCTGTAAAAATTTGTATTCAGTGCAGGGGAAGGAAGAGTTTTTAGAAGGTTTGGTGGAGGAGGAACAGTGGGTGGTTAGTTTACTGGGCGCGTTTGACAGCCCTCCCTTTAGCAGTTTTAAGATCTTGCCATTAGCTTGGATTCATAGGAAGTCGGATGGTGAATTTTGGTTGATTCACCATTTGTCTTATCCCAAATGAAACTCACTTAATGATTTTATTTTGGTGTATGAAGCAAAAGTGAGTTATGTTACGTTGGATGATGCTATGAGGGTCATTTGGGGGGTTATGGACTGGTTGGTAAGGGTGGATATTGAATCCATTTTTCAATTACTACCAGTATGGAAGAAAGAGTGGCCATTGTTGGGCATGGTGGTTGGGAACAAGTTTTTCTTTGACATGGTTATGCTGTTAGGATGTTTGGTGGCCTGTGCTAATTTTGAGAAGTTTAACACTGTAGTCCACTGGGTTTGGCAGCAGTGGGTGGGCACTCAGAAGGTGGTAGATTATCTGGACAATTTCCTAATAGTAGGTGAAGGATTTGAAGGAGTGCTGGAGGGTATGCAAATGTTTTTGGGATGTGTGAATAACTCGGCGTTCCATTTTCTATGCAGAAGTTAGAAGGCCCAGCCAAGGCATTGGGTTTGTTGTGACTGTTAGTGGATGCAGGGTATGGTTTGCTTTGTTTGCCAGTCAAGAAGATAATGTGTTTAAAGGAAAAGATTTGGTGGATGAAATCCAAGGGCAAGGTGCGGATTAAGGATTTCATGAAGCTTTTAGGGCTTCTAAACTTTGCATGTCAGGCAATTCACTAGGGCCATACGTTTTGTAGGTTTGTGGCCTTTTTGCTAAAAGGGGGGGAAAGCAAACACCATTGCCTACAGACTGGTAAGTTGGTGAGTGCTGATTTAGCACTGTGCTTGTTTTTCTTGGAGCAGTTTAATTGGTGTGTCTTTTGGCAGAAGTATTGGGTTGGTCAAGGGGAATTGCTATTGTTTACAGACATGGGAGGGAGTATTGGGATGGGTCATTTTTTGGTGGTGAACGTTTTTTTGGCTTACTGGTTGGCAGACTGGAAGGATGAATGGAAGAGAGATGTAGCCTTTTTGAAGTTAATGCCAATTTGGGTAAAATCTATGGTTTGGCAGAAGCAGTTGCAGAGAAAGAGGGTTATTTTTCATTCAGACAATATGGCAGTGGTGTGAGTTTTACAGGCTAAGACACCGAAGTCTGAAGTGTTTTTCTTATAGTATTATATAAGTTGGTTTTGCAAAATTTGGTGATTCACTTTTCTTTTTAGAGGTGTGCATTTGCCAGGTGCTAGGAATGGGATTGCTGATAGTTTGTCTCACTTTCAGTTTTCCAGGTTCTGGCAGTTATTTCTGGAGGCAGTGGGTGAGCTGATGGTGTTGCCAGATGAGGTGTGGTAGATTGGACTGAAGTAACCAAATGGCTGGTGTTAGAAACTTGGGCAACTTCTACAAGTAAGGTGCACGGTAGGGCATTATAAGATTTCGATATATTTGTTTTGCGACTGCCTGAGGAGGAAGGAGTTTGGTCAAAACAACTGCTATTACAGTACTTGGCTTGGCTTGGACACAAAGTAAGGCAGTTTAGTCAGTCAAGGTGGCGGCAATTACTATATTTGTGCTAGTAGCAGAGTTGCATGACTACTAAATCCTGGAATGTGGTTCATATGTTGAAGGGTTGGGGTAAATTTGCTAGTGTGAAGACAGACAGAGGATGGTCTTTGACAAGACAGACACTGAAGATTTTGCTATGAGGTTTAGCTTTGGTAAATGGTGATTCAATGGACTATACTTTTTGGTGGATGATTGGTTTATGAATGTATCATGGAGCATTTAGTTTGTAGGAGTTGTTAGGGTTGTTAGTTTGGTGGGATGTGACAGTATTTTCTGTGTAAGTTTATATTTGGTTGCATAGATATAAAATCAATCAGTATTAGGGCTGGGATGGAAGTGGAATGAAGTTAGATAGTGTGGTGGAGAAAAGGGTTAATTTAGAAGGGAGGAGGAGTGGTGAGGAAGTGAAATAGGTGTCAGGAGGGGGTTAAGTGGTTTTATGTGAGTGTAGCTGGGTAAGGAATCCGATTTTGGTGTGACCTTGATATCCACCCTCCTTTCCTCTTTTGAGAGCATTGAGAACTGGGTGGTTACTTTTGTGAGTTGGGTTATTAGGCAGGAAAGAAGGGCATGCTTGTCTCTCTTCTGTTCCCCTGGTGTGTGGTGTTTGATTAAATGAGTTTGGGAAAGAAAGTGAGCAGTGGGATGCTGCTTTGATAAAGAAGAGTAAGCAAGCGATGGTTATGACGCTGCTTAGTTGGTCAGGGTGAGCGGTGATACACTGCCTAGTAAATTGTTACATGGATGTTCATGCTGTGATTAATAAATTAAAATACTCTTCAATAAAGTTATGTTTATGGAAGTTTAATAAAGGTCATCAAATGTCATTTGGTGTGGTGTGTTTATTGAAGGGGACCGAGACAATTTAATGTTTTTGAGGTGGTGAAAGACATTTGGGTAGGATTGCATTATGCTCCAGAAACTACTAAAAAAATGCTTAAAATGATTTTTGGCTTTACAAAATGTTATCAGTATAGTACATTTTTGCCTTGTCAATAATCTCTATCTCAACATTTTAAAACCTGTTCAGAACTTGAGGGGGACATTCAGCTTCATAGAAGGAAGTATTTGAAACACTGGTTCTTTATTCAGTTGTATTACTTAATTTTAAACACTAGCTGTCCTTGAGTCAACAAAACCTCAATAATTATAATACCTAGTATATTAAAAGGTTTGATTTTCAGCAACATATGTGCTTGAGAACATTATATGATCAATACAATCAGTCATAACATGGCAGTTATAAAACATTTGGGTCTATATTAGAACACCAAACATTTGAAATGTCAGGTGTTCTAATATCGACCCGTTTTCAGCGAATATATCGAAGTAACAGGAAACCGATTTCTTTCCTAGGGAAAGAATTTGGTTGTCCGTTTCTGTTGCTTCGGTATTTTCAGTGCTCTGGTGGAAAGTTATGGGTCAGGTTCCGGTAAGGGTACGATTGTGTGGACGTGTGGGTTAGGGTGGGTTAGGTGAGTTAGGGTTAGGGCGCGGGTTAGGTAAGTGTG
>NC_056725.1:323071144-323108644 GCF_019279795.1 Protopterus annectens
CAGAACAGCAATACTTAAAATCTGACTTAGATTTTGTTACTTTTTTCTTCACTTAGTTGGCTTTTTCTTGCTCTTTTGTGCTAAGGGGTTGATAGGTATACCACTCAACTAGTCTGGCCCACTTTAGTGACTGCAACAAAGTACATTTGAGGCTGGTGTTCCACGTGTGTTGGTGGGTGATGGTTTACGTCAGGTAGTGGGCAATCTGGAAAATTAAGCCATCTTCAAGTTTTAGAGAGAGAGGCACTACCTTCACTAAGATATCACAGCAGTGAATGCAAGCTGTTACAGTATATTGAAGGTTTCTCATTTTAGCAGCTAAAAAAGGTATTCTTGTAGTTTCTGTATTGAAAGGGACTGGCAAACATTCAGTACTATGACTTATTTCCATTAATATCTATGATAAATAATACTGAAACTTAATAATTCAGCTGTAGAAGAAGCTATACATTTTAACCATCCAAGGAGCTTCTTAGTCATAGTTAGTAAGCAGTTGGAATGCATGCTATATGGGATGGAGGGTAATGGCCACATTAGAAATGGGAAGTTGACAGTTATAGAGGGGTTTGTGGCTTGTCTCTGATCCTTCCAGCTGCTCAGAGTTGGGTGGGTCACTTGGCACACTTGCATGCTAATAGGGAGAAAGAAAAAGAAAAGAGACAGAGTAAATAATTGTATGGGGGGAAAACCGAGGGGAGGCGGAAATATATAGCAGATTAGTTGTCAACAGTCACTACACACATTTTTCTTTCTTTCTTTCTTGCAGTAAGCTGGGCGTACAGGTGTTGAATGAACATTGGGCCAAGATAGTGGCACAAGCTGAGGCTTTATCAGAAAAGGATAATGGACCCATCACAGGTCTTGAGGAGGGAGGGCAAAGACTGTGCAAGGGACCTGATGCGCAGACCAGAGAACTACCATTGGTTTGCTTGGATCAGTAAGAATGGCAGGAGAATGGCAGCCTAGTGGCTGTTAGTGGCTTGGAGCTTGCACCATAGATTTGTTTGGTTCAGTAAAGTTGGCAGGTATATGCCAGCCTGGTGGCTGTCAGTGGCTTGAAGCTCACACAATTGATTTGCTTGGTTCAGTAAGGTTGGCTGACAGTGGCTGTCATCAGCTTGGAGCTTGCACCATTGGTTTGTTTGGTTAAGTAAGGTTGGCAGGGGTAGACCAGCCTTGTGCTTGTCACTGACTTGGAGCTCGCACCATTGGTTTGCTTGGTTCAGTAAGGTTGGCGGATGGTGGCTGTCATCGGCTTGGAGCGTGCACCATTGGTTTGTATGATTAAGTAAGGTTGGCAGGGGTAGGCCAGCCTGGTGGCTGTCACTGGCTTGGAGCTCGCACCATTGGTTTGCTTGGATCAGTAAGAGTGGCAGGGGTACGGCAGCCTATTGGCTGTTAGTGGCTTGGAGTTTGCACCATTGGTTTATTTGGTTCAGTAATGTTGGAAGGTATAGGCCAGCCTGGTGGCAGTCAGTGGCTTGGAACTCACACAACTGGTTTGTTTGGTTCAGTAAGGTTGACATGGGTAGGCCAGCCTGGTGCTGTCAGTGGCTTGGAGCTCACACAATTGGTTTGTTTGGTTCAGTAAAGTTGGCAGGAATAGGCCATGAAGGTTTATATGCAGACTGTTAAGGAAGTTAATCATTTCTCAAAAGGGAGAATTGTTTTTGAATGCATTGAATATTCTTGTATGTCAAGGAAGATATATGGTGGCAGTGGTAATTTTTAGATGTGTTTAAACTGATAGATGTAGGTGAGGTGCAGAAAATTAAAGAGGTGGAAGCTCTGCGAGGGAAGGGCTTTAAAGCAGCACTAGTAGATTTGGGTAAGAGAAGGCCAAGTAGTTTCATTATATTTGGGTGTCAGCTTTCATGTATATGATGGCACTTTTCTCAAAGTAAAATATATCTCCAAATCTGGACTGTGGAGCAGAACATCATTTATTTGGAGAGGACTCCAAAATAACTGTGAAAGGTATGCACTTCTTTGTTGGCTTATGCCATGAGACTGACATGCCATTAGTGTAGGAAAAGTCAGACTCCTGCGTAGTATACTAATCTTTTTTTTTTTCAATAATTTTTATTTTTATTTTTACATTAATAAATGTCACAAATAAAAAACATCTTACAACATGACCGTATATATATGTTATACATTGATGTCAAATACCACAGGATATAGGTCGTACAACATATCTGTTTACGCTATGTACATAGATGCTTTCACTGTTAATTCCACAGTTATATAGACAGTATATACATTTGTAATATCCAAGTTATTATTTAATATCTGAACTTGTATGTGTTCTTTGGTTCCATTATAGTATATTTCTAAGTTGCTGTGTGATGAATTATGCTAATATGATATTAAAGGTTTATTCCCAAATTTCTCTGGATTTCATGTTTTTGTTTCTTTTATCTATTACTATTTTATGAGCTAAAAGGTGTTGTATAGCTACTTGTTTAAAACCCTCCCAAGAGATATTTATCGTATCTAGCCATTTAAAAGCTATATACAGTTTCATTAGTAGGAAAATTGTTAAAAGTGTATTTGCTTGTTTTCTTGGTATGTTGGGTGGGAGAATGTGTAATAGAGTGAATTCCCAAGTTAATATTGATGTTTGACCTGTTTTTTTGTAATTGTACCTTGAGAGAGTTCCAGAGTTTATAGACACATTTACAGCTCCAAAATACATGGATTAAGTCAGCTATCTGGTCCTTACAGTGTGGGCAGAAAGGTGATTTTTATGTGTTAAATTTGTGTAGGATTGCAGGTGTAAAATAAGCATTATTATTGATCATGAGCTGAGTGTATGCTAACTTTTTGAGGGGTATAATCTTCAGTGTTAGATTGATTGCCTGGCTTATTTGCTGATCATCTATGGATGGTTTAATTTTTCTCCAGTAGTTAGAGAAGAGGAGGTCCTTCTGGTATTTGATTTCATTTATCATTTTATATGAATTGGTAATAGTTTTCTTTGTTGTGATAATAGTTTTCCAAAACCTGCTACAAGTTTCTATGTCACTATTGGTCATAGTAACATTTTGGAGGTAACTGGAACACAGTTCTTTGATTTGTCTTAAGATTATTATGTATGATTTAGGGAGGTTAAAGTTGGTCCTCATTTCTTGCATTGAACAGTTAAGGTAGAGATAAATATCTTGGATTGTTTTATCTTTCAGTCTGGGAAAAAGGACTGAGTCCAGCATCTTGTTTATTTTTTAAATTTGGGTTTTTATGAAGGGGTTGCAGTATTGTCATGGCTTGTCTAAGGTTCAAGAATTGAAAGAGGTTTTGCGCTAAGTTGATAGAATGTTTTAAGGGCTCTATAATATTATGTTTTAAGGGCTCTATAATATTATGTTTTAAGGGCTCTATAATATTATAAATTTGTATTTCTTTCTGCTTCAGGAATGGAAGTGCTTTGGGATTGAAACCTACAGCTTTAATATATCTATAATAGATTGTCACCCAAAGAGGAGAGCAATTTTCCATTGACGGGTTATATTCAGCTTTTCTTAATATTCTGTTAGTGTTAATGATCGAGTAGTACATTTTAAAATCTGGTAGATTTAGTCCTCCTTTGCTTTTGGGGAGTGTTAATTTTGGATAGGAGATTCTGTTTTTTTTTGGGTTCCCATATAAATTTTGCTAGGAAGGTATGAATTTGTTTGAAGAATTTATTATGTATTGTTGTCTGTGATGTCATGAATATATACATTAGTCTAGGTAAAATGTTTATTTTGATTATTGATACTTTGACCAAGAATGGTAGTTTTAGGTTGTTCCATCTTTTACAGTCTTGCATTATATTTTGCCATTTAAGGTTTACATTGTGTTGGTAGAAGTCTTTGTTATTCTGGAAAAAAGGTGATTCCCAGGTATTTAGTTTCTTCTTTTATTTTTATTGTGTTTAACAATGGTATTAGTGAGATGAGTTTGGGTATTTTTAGGGGGAAAATATTAGTTTTATTGAGGTTTAGTTTGTAGTTAGACATAGTCGAGAAATGTGTAGTATACTAATCTTACTAGAAAAAGCTGATACTGTGGTGGCAGGAGAATCACAAAACAAGTCTCAAGCAGTAATACAACAACTTCAACATCAAAAAATACTTTATTACAAGGCAAAGCTTTCAGGTAAACCACCCTTCTTTAGTGCTAATAGTCTACACAAACATTAAACACTTTAAATAACAGGAATTAGGAGTCATATGACCACAACCAGCCTATCACATGACCCGACTAATTAAAAAAACAATAAAACTATAAAGCAGTAAAAATGCAAAACCTATAAAAATAAGAATATGAGTGGATTGTTAGACAACAGGCAGATTTTCAACCTGGTCTCAATAATTCTGTGAGTATTAAACCTGTGTTAGTAAGAAAACAGCAACAAAATCTTTAAAACTGAGCTTATTTTTATAGGTTTTGCATTGTTGCTGCTTTATAGTTTTATTTTTTAATTAGGTCATGTGATAGGCTGGCTGTGGTCATATGACTTCTAATTGCTCTTTTATTTAAAGTGTTTAATGCTTATGTAGAGTGTTAGCACTGAAGAAGGGTGGTTTAACTGAAAGCTTTGCCTTGCAATAAAGTGTTTTTTGATGTTGGAGTTGTTGTATCACTGTTAATATATTAATCTTCTTAGACTTCAAAAGTGGAAGCTAAACATGGTATGTTCCTTTTGCCAACAGAAAAACTGAATATGATAGAAGAAAAATTGATTTTGGTAGAAGCAATGAGAAGGTCAGGATTAAGGAAATAATGGGCTTGTTAGGTGTGTTAAACATTGCATGTAAGACTGTAGGACCAGATAAGACATTCAGCAGATTGTCGGTCAATATGCTGAGTAGATGAGTCGTGAGTATCACGGAGTAAGAATACTCATTGCTGTCAAGTAGGATCTTTCTATTTGGGCTGACTTTCTGGAGCAGAATCATCTGATGACATGCAGGTATATACTGATACAGTACAAGGGCTGGGCATGGCAGCATATATTAAAGGATGATTGTTTGTGGTGGAATGGCCTGCTGAGTGCCCTACGGATTACATGAAGGATGTCATGCTTTCAGAGTTAATGTCCGTATGGTCGGCAACAATCGTGTGGCAAGAAAAGATAAATAATAAGAAAGTACGTTTTTTTTAAACATTCTGATACTTGTGTTGTGGTGTACAATTTGCCTAAGAAGTCTGTCAGGTCTACCTTGGTGCAGGTTGTTTTGATATAGCTAGTACTGCATAGCTTGAGGATTCTGATAAATGTGTTCCAGGCATTCTGAATGCAGTAGCTGATAGTTTCTCTCATTTTCACTCTTGTAGGTTTTGTGTATTGGTGCCAGGCACAGATTGGTACCTGTTAGGAGTCCCCACAGAGGTATAGAACACTCTCAGTCTAAAGAGCATTTTTGATCTAGGGCAATAAGGACAGTGTATAGCACTGTGACTGCTTCTTTTATGTCTTTTGTTGAAAAGCTACCAAGGCATGAGTTTGGTCATGTGGGCTGGTTGTCAGGTATTTAGTTCATAGATGGGAGTTGGGTGAGGTGGTACAGGCAATGATAGCTGATGCACTAACTGTGGCAGCAAAGTTTTTGGGGTTGAGAGATGTGGCAAAGTAGTAGGATATTTTCAAACTGTTGAAAGCTTGGGATATATTGAAAGGTTAACATTGAGATATAAAACTTCTATTAAGGAAGAAGTTGCTGCAAGTATTGTTGAGATGGTTACATATACTGTTTTCAAATTAAGAGGGCAATGTTATGTGGGCAGCATTGCCTGTTTTTATGAGCAAAGGGGTTGTTTTGGTATGTGACTTGTTCCATAGTTTGCAGTGGAAGAACTTCTACTTACAGATTCAGTAGTGTGATTTGCTTGGAAAGATCTATGGTAGGTACATTTAAGGAATAATTCTGAAGCTTTTTTTCACTGCTACTGTGGGTGATTCAATGGAAGTGTGTGTCTAGCTTTGTAGTATCTAATTTAGTTTTTTAAGATTTAGTTGGCAAGTCATTTTCAGCAAGGCAGTTTATTACAGTAATAAGGAAAGGTTTACAGACTTGGGGCATTTCAGCTGACAGATTCTCAGGTCATTCTTTTCACATAGGAATGGCTGCAGATTATCAGAATGTCAGTCTAAAGAGTGGGGAGGTGGTTTCTGGATGCATTTGTGGCTTATGTTAGATAGGTTGTGATGTGGAGTTGTGTTAAGTCATAATTTATGCTTTGCATTTTGAGTTTAAAAAGAATTTTTATTCTAAGTCATTTCTTTGTGTTTTGGGCAGCATAATGAGCAAACCTAGGACCTGAAGAAGTCTATTTCAGGCTAGACTATTTGAACTGGAATTTGATTTGGTGTTCTTTCAAGGGAATACACTGGACTCAATTGGTACCTAGTCTACTTAAACTATCGACTCTACTGGACATCCTACAGATTATTGTAATCTACTTGGGATGAAAAGTAAAGTACCTAAAAGAAGGCTGTTAAGCCACGGTGGTGCAGTGGTAGCATTGTTGCCTCACAGCAAGAGGTTCTCCCATTTGATTCTTGGCTGGAGTGCCTTCTGTGTGGAGTCTGCATGTCCTCCTCACAGTTCAGTAGCATTCGAAAGTCATGCGTGAATGGGTGTGCCTTCATTGAAGGTTGGACATCAATCTGGCACCTCAGCACTGTAAAAATCTACTGCCAATCATTAGCGGACCAGAGTTCCACTGTGGTGACCTCCTAACCAGGAAAAACCAAAAGAAAATGGACAACAACAACTTAAAAGAAGGCTGTTAGTGCAGACAGTGAGTGATTTATTTGTGCAGTATCAGAGGTGTTCTATGGTTATTGTGGGTTGATCTGAGACAATTCTTAGGCTAATTGGGAGAAAAGCTTTTAGTTTTAAAAGTCTGGAGTTAGCTAGGCATCTTCTTAATCATAGGGTGCTGAGAGCTTCTCTTTCTTTGCATACTATCATACAGGATCACTGAGACCTTGCAACTAGGAATTCACTATGGCACAGGCCAGTTGGTATTAACCTGGGTTATACTGGGGTAGATTTGTTTAATGTGCATATTTTGTTATTATTAAAAGATTTAGTAGTGGGGCTTTAGCTTTGATATGTTTAGTGGTTTAGTGGGGTTTTACAGGAAAGGAGTTCCAACCTGCTTTTAAAGTAGGCTGTTGAGTTGTTAACGAGTGTTCCTCTAGAGTGTAGTGACCTCTCCTTTCCCGTTTCATTTTCCTTCATGTTGTTTGCATAATTGGCAGTTAAGTACTTGTCTCTGTGGTCACTTTGGTGTTTGTAGTGAGTAACATGTGAAATGATGCTTGTAGTAGCACTGTTGTTCAGTGAGCAATTACAGTGCTGCCAAATAATTTGTGTCATTTATATCTGTTGTATGCATTAACATTAATGTATTTTTTATCATTTGTTTATTATATAAAGTTTGTATGTATTGATTAAGTGTGTTACCCAGGCTTTTTGGTATGTTTATTGTGTCTGAGCAGGAGTATGTGGGTAATTTAACATTCAAGGTATAGCATGACCCAGCAGCAAGGATGGCAATTCCAAATGAATGAGCTTTCATGTCTCTCTCTCTCTCTCTCTCTCTCTCTCTCTCTCTCTCTCAAAAAGATTTCCACACCTAGAATAAATGAAAAAAAAAAAAAAAACAGGACTTCTCTGAATTCAGAAGACTACAGATTGTTCAGTACTGCAGGTTAATTCTAAATGGAAAAGCATGTTCAGAGAAAGAAATCCCAAGGCATAATGTGAAACCTTTTCTTGGGTCTTTCTGAAGAAAATAAACTACAGATCATCAATCCAGATAAACTCAACCCTGTCCCCATCAAGCCTGTCCCCATCAACACTGTCCCCATCAAGCCTGTCCCCATCATTAGCTGCCGCACTTATTCTGAGCTCATGAAACTTATCTGGGTACATTTACTTCAGTCATCAGTTTTCTTGGCACTCTTGCTTTTGCTTTTCCATCCATTTCTTCTACTACATAGCAGACGGTGCAAGTGCCCAAAGTTCTGATGTAAACATTCTGTGTCAGTGGCCTGAAGGTGAGCTATTCTTATAAAACTTGTGTGACAGTCTATGAGTAAGAGACAGAGCACAGGAATTCCCATCAGTCAGTGATCATGTGCCATACTTGTTTCAGTTTTGCTGTGACTGTGAGAAAATCACCTAATGGTATGACTAAACTCTGCTTACTGTTATAATAATGATATTACTGGGGCCATTTAAGGAAAAAAAATTATGGGGACTATCAGAAAGACCTCTTTATGGTTTTGACATCTAGTGTCATGTGTATCTGTACACATATCAGAACAGGCACACACTGACCTATAACCTGCTAAAATGGCTAAAAGTGCTGATTACAGTTTCCTGGGAGTCTGTCTTTCAGTCTTTTATCTAACAGTGAGTCATATCACTCAGCCCGCTCTAAGGCATTATTTCACAGCAGCTCTTATGCAGTCTTGTAAATTACTGCTTTTGGTTTTAGTGAATGTGGAAGAAGTAGAGTTGAAAGCCTTAAATTTGTCAAGTCCCTGATCACCTGAGAGTAATCTGGAGTAGTTTACCATATTAATAGTAATAGTGTAAATAAGAATCACAGTATTTATACAGTGCTGAAACTGTTAGCTTCTGCAGTTTCATGCATTATGCTATTTGATGGCAAAATGTGTTTTTTTCTTTTGCTTTTTAAGATGGTTAAACATGGCAACAGAGTCATTTAAGTTTACATTTACTGCATCAAATTCAATTAATTTTGGTGCTATTGTGGCTTATACCATCTATCAGACACATACACATCCTCTAAATGCTTGAAATCACTTCAGTAGCAAGTCCATTTTAAAGTGCTGACAGCGTGTAAATCTGGAAAATTCTTACAATTAAAAAACATATTTAAATGATCTATGTACAAATTTATTTCTTTTTATCATACTATAGTCCCATTGAGAATGATAAAATACAAGGGGGATATGCTGATCTAAATTAGAAAAGTATGAGAAAGAAACTGATGACAGTGCACAGAGTGGAATAGACGGAGTCTGGGCAGGATTCCAAAGCATCACTTAATGCCTTGCATTAAAAGAAATTAAAAAAACATTGTATGTTACAGGAGACCCATTCCAAGGAAGCCCAGATCTATCAGAGAATTCTAATGATCCCTTAAATCAGTCTTCTAAATACCAACACAGACACAAGCTGCTTCACTAATAGATGACTTGGTCACATCTTGCAATTTCTCAGTTTGGAATTTTTATACCGCAAGAATTTATTAACAGAAACACTTGAAATTAGAATTAAAAAAAGTGCCTATTAAATTTACTTAGACAAGAAAGTGAAATGATTTCCTCAATCATGAAAGGTTACTACTAAAAGGAATGCACAGTCTTCAATTGCACCAATTATAACAATCATGTTGCAAAAGCTATTTAAGGAAAAGTGAATTTCATACTAGGGTTGGGTGCTGCAGACATAGAACCTGAAAAATATTATTTCAAAAAAATGTGGAATTTGCAAAGACTTTGCACCAGTATATAAGGTAACATATATTTATAAACGTGTTTTTCACATTCACACACACACACACACACACACACACACACACACACACACACACACGCACACACGCACACACGTGCACACACACACACACACACACACACACACACACACACACACGCACACACACACAAATATAAATAAAACATATATGTCCAAGTAGGTTCTCGTGTCTCACCATGTCAACTGCTCACTGAGATCTATGATAAAATTATATAACAATATTATATAATAATATTAAGATATATTAACATTATTTAAATTCATGCTATACACACAAAGTAGGACATAGGATAAATGTGTTTCTTTAACCTTATTAGCTTTAAGTTCATGGTTCTAGCATTGCCTCTAAATATTACTCCTTGTAACAATGCACTGACCTCATAACCGACACCTTAATTAACGTTGCTATCATTAAATACTGGCATTATTACTATTATTTTATCTTTTTCTTCCTCTCCTGTTGGCTGACCATCAATCTTCCTGTATCTTAACAGCCCATCAATTTCCCATTAATTAGTGAGCTATTCAAACAAGACTATTTTTTTTTTGTTTAAGATATATTCCATGTCCCCATTTTTGCTGATATGCAAATTGCTATGACAGCTTTTGACGTGTAATTCCACTTGTCAGCCATTTTTATTTGCCATCTTTGCTACATACTACCTGACTAGGACTGCATGTCTGCTCTGTGCACAAGTTCCCTTACTATGAGTTCTTTCAGGTGAGGTAGCTTTCTGAGCCATGCTAGACCACACTTCTTCCTGAATTATTGATATAGTCTGGAAATGATGTGACTTTATAAGGTTATTAGCAACACATATTCATTCAGTATGTCACATACTCCATCATCAGTGACTTTATAATCAATGTTTGGTGAATACATCAGCACAACATAAATCACACCTTCAAAATATGCAATAAAACTAGCAGCTGTTCCTCTGACAGGATAGTTTACAGTAGGTCAGTTATAGCGCCACCTATCTGTGTGTACTGAAAGCCTTCTAAATAATGCAATAGAGACTACATGGTGTTTATCCTTCAGGTACATTGTTGCTGTCCAGCTTCAGTACCATCAATTGATAGAAACTGTAAATTTGACCGACATAGGGCAATTGGAAAGGAGAAATGAGTTGTACTGCCATGGTATGGAAATTGAGTTATGATATGAAAGACAGAAAAATATGAAAAAAAAGCTTTTTAGTTTTAAAAGATGTCAAACCCATAAATAAATATGTAGTGTTGTTTATTACAGAGCAGTCTTTAAGCAAACATAACAGATACGATCACTAGTGTATGTTAAACAGATAAATAACTGAAATTTATAGCAAACTAAGTACCATCTATGAAATTTAGAATGTGTAAAAGTTTCAAATATTTGTTTACAAGGTCTGTCATAAACCTTTATGAATGAACTCTGAACAAATTGCTCTTTGCTTGGGGTATTCCTTAGCAATTCTAGATAACGTAAGGCTATATTGAAAATAAAAGGTTTGATATTAATTGCACAACCTTTAATCATACTTACTGGGAAACTGGGTCCATTCTCTTCATGGTATTAGAAACACAAAAAGACTGGCGAAATAAAACTGGGAGAAGGCACAAATATAATAATAGGAATCTAAGGTACTACCATCTCTTTCAAGATTAAGATGCAAATAGATAATTCTTAAATATAGATGTAGCAGTAATCAGCAAGCAGTTTGGGGCAACTAGCGCAGCAGTAATATGACAAAACAAACAAGAAAAGTGAAGATCCTGGCAGTCTGTAATTAAGAGCCCTAGGGATGGAGAAGTACAGTAATCACAATGTGATAAAGCAGACGCATGTATAACTGTTACCGATTCTGTATATGTAAGAAGGTGTGCAATCTGAGTGATACTTTTCAGGCAGAAGTATAATGATTCAATAACTGCAGTAAACATTAGAACATTCTTCACGTCATTTACATTTATTTGACATTTCTTTACTGGGAAAGTCTGACTTGGAACGAGCCAATTTTCAGCAGATGCCCATGGTGAAACACTGTAGATGCATGCCTTTGTAACATGGGAGGAAGCCAGATTACCTGGAGAGAACCTACACAGACACAGGGAGGACATGCAGTCTCCACACAGAAGGCACCTCAGCTGATAATTGAACCAGAGAACCTCTTGCTGTGAGATGACAATGCAAACCACTGCATCACTGCACCATCCTTAATAGAAGCTGTAAAAAATGATCTCTTAAAAACAATTGCTTAACAATTAATAGGGGTTAAGAATATGATCTACAATTCTGCAATATTTTATTATGTTACCCTAAAGATTAATTATACAATTATTAGTAAGATGCAGTGTAATGTACTAAAGGTAAGAACAAGCAAGTCCACATATTCTCAAACTGCCGGAAGATGTTTCCCAATTTCACCTACATTGCTGTGTCCTCCAACATAAGAGGTACCAGCCAGAAGGGGAAAGACTGATCTAAAGGTTTTATCAGTTTACTTTCTATTTTAGAAGCTCTCCTAGAGAGGTGAGGAAAGGGACAGCAAGTGAGATGGGAAAGATCTTATCCATGTTATGGAGAATGTTGAAATACAAATGACAGATGGCAGGTTATGACTTCAATATACAATGTTCTTTCCATGGGTACATTAAAGAGTTTCAGAACTTCATCTCTTCTGGGAGATAAGACTCATATATTGGATTTAAAAAATAAATAAATAAAACAAATAACAGCTACTGCAACCACTAAAAAGAAGATTTATTATAACACATTAACTTTTAAGCACTTTCATTCAATAAATTGAACTTCATCAGACCTGATGAAATGCACTGAATGAAAGCACTTACCAGTTGATGTGTTTATAATAAATCTTTTTCTTTTTAGTGTTTGTGATAGCTGTTATTTGTTTTATTTATTTTATGTGGTGGTCAGTGAAGTTTGTGGGTCTTTTGTTTTATTATTATACTTATTGGATGTGTTTTAGACTAAAGCTTTGGGGCTGATATGAAACCTTTTCAAGGCGAGCTTAAGGAGTTGATAAGATCTTCTAGTGTCAGGACTGGTGTCATCATACATAGGTGCTGAAGTATAGGAAACAGCCTAGACAGAGTAGTACTGTTGGATGGGGCAAGGCATTATCACTGGATTTCTGGGTTCTAGTAAAGATAGTAGATCATAAATAAAAATAAAGAAATAAGGACAAATTCCCAAAACTTTCAATGTTGCAGCTTTGCATAGCTATGCAGACACCTGAAAAACTCCAACATGTTGAATCAGTGTTGGCACTCTAATATAAACTGCACAACATTGATTCCCTATAGAGGAAATGTACTTGGTGAGCTGAATCCTAGACCAATCTATTTTTAACAAAGGACTTGGAAGTTGGGCTTTAGTATAGAGCAGTTCAGATCAAAATCAGGTGTTTTAGTCTTTGATATCACCTAATAACGTACAGAGGTAGCATTTTATGCATGTCAGACTAGATAACTTGTTCATTGGATTGGATTTTTGCAGTTAGAGATATGGCAATGCAGACACATCTCACATCCACACATATTTGGAATGTCCCAAAATCAGGACATTTGGGAGGTCTATGTCCAGTTAGTACTAAACTCAAACAGAAGACTATACTAACGAATACCTATACTTGTTACTGTTCCCCATCAAACCTATACCTTCACCTAAATCTCCATCAAGTTTATTTCAAACTATTTCCATGTCAGAATGTGTTGGTAATTAAAAGTGTCAATACCGCTAACCTTTTACCATTCAAACAGCTGCCCAAGGTTAAATGCATAATGTGTTACTGATGTGAAGATGGTAACCATGGGCATAAAAAAATGAGCTTCTTTGAGTACGTTAAATCTCAGCAGGAGAATACCAGTTTAATCAGTTTATGTCATTCAGAGGCAGAGACGCACTGAAAACTTTGTTAGTGAGCTGTTTGACCTGTACAGCAATAATTAGGTATATGTATATAGTTATAGGTTACTACTAGGCTAATTGCCCTTGTGGGCCATTTTAAGCCTAGCCAATTACTCCATGTGAGAATCAAACCCTGCACCTTGTGCATGTAAGGTAACCACCTTAACCATTATGCCACCCTCCCACTTGATCTATGCTCGTATTGTTCTTTATCCTGCAGGGTACCCCTCTTTTCAGTATGCATCTTTAAATAATGAATATTGCATTTTAAGTGGTCTGTGAAGCTAATTGTGAAGATTTTTTTGTCCATGTGTTATGCCATTTCTTTGTTGCTGTTTTATAAATGCCAATAGATGGTTTTATGGGAGAAAAGATGAAGACAGAGTCTAGATAGCCTTTTTAAGGTGCTAAAATCAGACATCTGTCTCTTGTAGACAGAGGTACACCTGGCTATCATTGAGGTAACAATGATATCTGATTCATCTGCCTTATGTGACCAAAATAAGAGGCAGCATGGTGTTGCGAACAAAGTATTTAAATGGAGCTCTGTGGTACCCTACTATTCACAGGATATCTCTCCAAAGAATTAATTTCCAAAGTTGTCCTTAAAATATGAAATGATCAGTAAGAAGAGTGTCAGATGAACCACTGTAGGTCTTAAGATGCTCCAGGAAGACCATAGTGTCAAAGACCATATAGATACAATGTACAAAAAAGTATGCCCATTGCCCTCCATAATTAGAAGATCACAAACTAGCCCGAAAAGGGCAGTCATAACAACGATTACTGATCAAAAAGAAAATTAATTTAAGAGAGTGCGAAATGACAGATAGTAATAGAGCCTACATATACGTTCTGAGTTAACTTCCCCAAAAATTGGAGGTGTGAGACAAGTGTGAAATTCTTCATTTGCTAGAATCTAAAGTTACAACAATAATCAGTTCTTAAAAAGAAGATTGATTTGAAGAGGGAAAAAAAAAAGAATAAAGGACAGCCACATGCAAGTTCTTCAGGCAAGCTTTAAGTGGCCACACTAGGCCTCGTTACAATCCCCCAATTTCCTGAAAGTTGCTTGAGCAGCAGACACTGCATGTGCAGCAAATTTATAGTAGGCATATCTAAAGTGAGAATATGAAAAAACTAAGCAACCAGCATCAAAACCACTCACTGTCTTAATGGACAAAATACAGGAAAAAGATCATCTCATTAAAGGCATCATATATACAAAAGTCCACGGAAAATTGCTGCATTTAGTAATGCTAAAAATGTCGGATACACAGATTAAATGTGAGTTAAAAGAAAATATAGCTGGATGCATCAATGCAGCAATAACCTCAGTGTGAAAGAATTGTATACTATTGTATGACAGCCCTGAATGGTACAAGGTGCTGTTCTCTTTCACTTTAAGTTTATTGCCAGTCAATCACATCTTAGACCATATGCTCTCCAACCTCTGTCCTAACCTACACAACATATAGAGCTCGTGATCTATCTACCACTCCCTGGCACAAGAGTTTATGACATAGGCATTCATGGTAAGCAAATTCAAAGTCAAATGATTGTTATATTATGGACAAACATAAGGTGATACAATAAGTGATACTTTAATGCAAGAATTAATCAAGTGCATTTGTCAAAAAAATCAACATCGCCCTCTAATGGCCCAAATGAGTACTGCGGATGGGTTGAAAAATAAGCTGCTTAGAAAATCATAGCAGAAAGTGTACATACCAAAAAATGTTTTAACCTCAGTTCCATCATGACCACCTTCAGTTGAATCCAAGTTAATAAGTATCCATGAAAATGAATGACAGGTGCAAAGACTTGGAAGAAATCAACATTTTCAATAATCTGGCCAAATTATGTAGCATCCTTACTTGATTTAGGTTCATAGGTATGTACTAGGCTATCTGCCCAAAGGCATTTATAAGCCTATCCAGAATGTGTTGGCTTTCGCCACCCTCTTACATTAGTTCCCTGTGCCTCTGTCCAGCAGAGCCACTGAAGTGATCCCTGAGGTAAACTTTCTGTTTCCCATTCACTCGTCAAGATTTCTTTTGAAGAGTGTTAGCAAGGAGCCCTGCCTAATGTAGATTGAGATCCTGTTCCAAAGCATGGGAAGTCTCTGGGACAGGAATCTATCCCTCCAGCACGTCCTATTTATTGTTGTGGTGAGGTTTAGATCCCTTATGCATGTGGCTCACGGGGATAAGGTTTTCTTTAGGTGGAGCATGTCCATCAATTCTGGGTTGGACATGACCTTGTATGTCAGGCAGAGATCACCTCTGAGTAGGCGGTATGCAACCAAGTACAGCTGTAATTTCTTCAGTCAAGCTGCATAGGGCATCTGTTTGAGGCCAGTGATCCTCTTGGTGAGGTACTTTTGTGGTCTTTCCAGCTGTTTCAGGTGTCTTGTAAGGTATATCCCAAATAGGGCATTGTACTCTATGATGGGTCTGATGAGTGATGAGTAGAGGGGCACAATGACCTCTTTTGATCTGGATGCGAACCCTTTTGTGATTAGGTGGGCCACATAGAAGGATTCTCTAACCACTTTGGCAATGTGATTATCAAAGGTGAAATTACTATCTACTTGGGTCCCCAGATCCCTTATTACTTCTTTCGTATTTAGGGGACTAACACCTATGTGGTAGTTTGTGGGTACTTTGTTTTTTCCAAAGGGGATGACTATGCGCTTTTTGGCATTTAGCTTGAGGCCATGATTTGACACCAGGTATCTGTCTCAGTGAGATCCTTTTGGAGGATGTCTGTGTCAGCCGGAGAGTCAATTATAGCCCCTAGTTTGCAGTTGTCTGTGAACTTGGTCAGCCATAGTCATCCTGTGCTTGCCTGTACCTCTGAGAAGTTTATGCTGAACAGGATGGGTCCTAGGACTGAGCCCTGGAGAACTCCACTTGTAACTGAATTAGAGTCGGACCTAGCTCCTGCAACTCTCATCATGTGGGTTCTGTCCATGAGCCAGTTGGCAACCCATCTTGTGATGTAGGGGTTTATGTTCAGGCTGGTGAGCTTGTCTATAATACCAGAATGGGGAATGGTGTCAAAGGCCTTTGCGAGGTCTAGGTAGGCTGTGTGTGCCACCTTTCCCTCATCTATAGCCTTGGTAACTGTCTCAAAGAAGTCTACCAGGTTTAGGAGGCATGATCTGCCCTTAACAAAGCCGAACTGGGTAGGGTCAAATGTTTGAAGGTTCCCGATGTCTCTGTTAATGAGTTCCATGATGATGCACTCCATAGCTTTGCAGTCCAAGCTAGTCAGGCTTATAGGGCGATAGTTCCTGGGGTCTGTTGTGGCTCCACCTTTGTGGAGCAGAATAACCGCTGCTGTGCACCACTCTATGGGTACGTAGCCTGTGGAGAGGCTGAGTTTGAACAGTGTGTTTAGGTGAGGGGTTTGTTCATCTTTGAGCTCATGTATGACGCAGCCTGGGACACCGTCCAGTCCCATTGATGCTGTGTTTTTGGCTTTGGAGAGGGCTGTTTTAACCTAAGTGTCTGTGATTTCAGGGACTCTACATTCTTCTGGTATGGTTATGGGCCCTCTTGGGGGTGATAGGAGGGTGAAGTTTGCACTGAACCTGTCTGCCAGGATGTTGGTGATATCAGTCGGTTCAGTGTATTTTGTGCCATTCTGCACTAACTCCAAGAAGATCTGAGCATTGCCACTTAGATTCTTGACATAGCTAAAGAATGACTCGTGGTTATCTTTGGAGTCCTTGGCAATTTTTCTTTCAAAGCTCGCCTTGGATGATTTTATGAGGGATCATAGTTTCATGCTGATACTGATCAGGGATGTCTTCCCTTCTTGGGATTTTACTTTTTTCTGTACTAGTTTCCTCCTTGTGTTGTATAGCTTGTTTATGGCAGGAGTCCACCAGACTGGTTTCCTTTTCTTGTAGGAGTGAGTCTTGGTTTTGTTTGGGATGGCATGATCCATGCATTCTTGTAGGTGCCTGTAGAATGCATTAGTAATGAATTTTGCAGCTTGGAAAGTGTTATCCTTCAACATGGGGGCTTTGGAACTTTCCACCTCGATCTTAAGTAATGTGAAGTTTGCTTTTGAAAAGTTTTTCATTGTGGTTTTCTTGTCTGAGGGTGGGGGTGGAATGTGGATATCTAAAGTGATTTGTTTATGGTCAGATCTAACAGCGAGGGGTTGACCTCCAGTGTGGAACACTGGTCACCCATGTTGGTGATCACCAGGTCCAATATGTTGTTACCTCTGGTGGGAGTGTTGACCAGTTGAACCAGGGCATTTGAGTTTATAAATTCTAGGAAATGTTGGGCAAGTGAGTTAGTACTTGAGTAGTTCTCCCAGTTAATGTTTGGATAATTGAAATCACCCAATATCAGGGTGTTTGGTAGGACCTTTATTTTTCCTAGTGTTTCCAGGAATGCGGAATGAGGGTCTTGGGACATGGTGGGTGATTTGTAGCAAGCTACAATTTGAATTGCAGTTTTGCCCATTGTTAGTTGCACGTGGATGATCTCTGAAGCATCATGCTGTGCCACTAACCTGGATGTGTGGCTATCCTTGATGAATATGGATACGCCCCCGCCTTTTGTATTTTGATTTGGGTTCTGTAGCCGAAATGTATGGTATGAGTTGTAGCCTGGTAGTTCTGGGGTGCTCTCTGGAGCCTTAAACCAGGTTTCTCTTACTGCACATATATCAATTTTCTCCTTACTGAGGAGTGCCTCGAGTGCGTGCATTTTGAGGTTCAGACTTCTGGCATCGAGTAGCACTACCCTCAGTTTTTTTGTTACTTGTGCTATTTACGGCGGTAGGTTTGTCTTTTGAGCCTTGCCTAAAAAAGGCACTATGGGGGTGGCAAGAGCCTTGGCCAGTATTCGAAAGCCTAAGGGTGACAGGTGCAAGCCATCTCTGGTGAAGCAGCGTGGCTTGTCGAGCATGTCAACAGGGGTAATGAAGACACTTAACTCCCATTTGTTATGTAATTAGTAATCAATATACTGTTGAAGACTCCTGTGACTTCTTTTAATAGATCTCTAGGATAGGTAGGTAGGTAGATGGATACCAACAAAGCATTTCTGCATATAGAAGAGGCTCAAAGGAGATTGTAATTCCAGTGAATACCTGGTCCAGCTCATATCCACAGGCGAAGCAAACAGCTATGCCTCAAGTGCTTGAGTGATACTTTTATTTCTGGACCACTGAATAACTGTTAACCTGGTAGGCATAGCCAGTCTCCAAAGAGTTCCATTATATTTCCTCTTCAGGTGTCCTACATGACAACCATCCCATGAAATTTAAAATGTTAGACAGCAAACTTGGTTTGCTGTGCATGAATCTGGCATTCAGTGTAAAAATGAATATAAGGCTAGAAGAGAATAATTCTTATTTATTAGACAATGGTACTGCATTGACTCAGGAAGTGCTCCACAGGACCTCAACATATGTAGAAAGACCTGTCAATCTACTAATGGAGAATATTAAGGTATGCAGTCTTTAAAGAAGTTGGCAGAATTACCAAATTACTAAAGGAAGAACATGCATTCAGTGCTAGGGCTAGGTTCCTACAGCTATCCAGTACTTACATTCTAAATAGATTTTTGAAAACAGAGAACTAATCACACTTTGTAATGGGTGCATTTACAAATTGTAACCAAATATGAAATTATTCTCTATTCCACTAAGATAGTTGATCAAAAATCCCTTTTCAATAAATATATTTACCTCTGAGTTTATTAAATTGATATATGGAGTACAATGGAGGAAAAAAAACTATTGAAAAACCACCATTTCAGCTATACAGCTGATGTTCAGAAATGAGAACTGTGTTTATCTTTACAATGGTTTCAATCAACATATTCCTAAATGCACAAGTGGTGTATGTAGGCCTGTATACACAAACCGACAGACAATCAGATGAAGGCACACACGAATCAGTTACTTATAGGTGTGTGTGTGTGTGTGTGTGTGTGTGTGTGTGTGTGTGTGTGTGTGTGTGTGTGTGTGTGTGTGTGTGTGTGCATGTGTCTGTTTCTGTGTGTATATCTCTGTGTGGTCTTGTGTGTGGACTGTGATTCTATGCAAATAATGTTTGTATAATCCTTGCACGTTGAGTTTATTGAAGTACTGATCTGATAAAAATGACCATGGACCACTTTATCAGACAAGTTGTCCATGGTAATCTAAACTGCAATTTGCTGTTTTTTACACTATGAGTACATCTACCAATTGCCTGCTGTTGAAAGTGTTTAGTTTTAGTAGAATGTATCAAAGTAACAGCAACATACTAACAAAAGTGTTGGTCACAACAAAGAATACGCATAATTTCACAGTGAAACCCTGTAAAAATGTCACCAACTTTAAGAGCCATGACATACAACAAACTTATTAGTGTATATTAATTTATACCTAACACCATTATATCACTCGTGTTCCTCTGAACTAATTATATAATGACACTTTTCATAGCCTTGCAGAGAATCTTGATGAGGCTAAAGGGTCTATACTTCACAGCACAGTTTCTACATAAACATTTCTTAGTTACTTGCAAGTCTGCT
Source organism: Protopterus annectens (assembly GCF_019279795.1). Lineage (NCBI taxonomy): Eukaryota > Metazoa > Chordata > Ceratodontiformes > Protopteridae > Protopterus > Protopterus annectens. The sequence continues at coordinate 323,091,175 of NC_056725.1, forward strand.
CCCAGAGCCAAGTGATGAAATCTACAGACAAATGTTAGTTTAACAGGATGATGGTGTGGGGGCGGGGCTACTACATTATTCTTAATGGTACTAAAAAAAAAAAAAAACCTGCTGTGATGTTATGTGAACCAAATGGAAATGTAGTTGTTGTTCCATATATGGCTGCTTCACCTGGATCCTAATCTTCATCATCAATCCCCATTTCTCATTTTCTACATGAGGTCAGGATGTTGTGTCAGCTGTTGCCATCTCTGTTGATCCAATGTCACTCCCTTACGTCCTTTGACAGTCATGCCTGACTGTTGCATGCCTTTTCTCCCACAATCCACCCAGTTCTTTGCTGGATGCTCTCATCTCCTCTTGCTTTCTTCCTGTCTGTCACAATACTTCTTTAACAGATTTTCTTTTACTTTTCTGCACATGTGCCCAAATGACTGTAATCTGTTCTCTTTGACCATTTCAAATAAATACTGGAAATACTTTGTTTCTTCTCTGATATCCCAGGTTCTCTGTCTGCCCCCACAGTGTGCATCCTTCCTTTCATTTCATGCACTTCTTCTCCATCACATCTAACTTCCTCAACTGCTCACCATTACAGCCCAGCTTTCTGTGCCATACAGTAGTATGGGTTACACTGTTTACAGCCCAGCTTTCTGTGCCATCAGTAGTACGGGTTACACTGTTTACAGCCCAGCTTTCTGTGCCATCAGTAGTACGGGTTACACTGTTTACTGCCCAGCTTTCTGTGCCATACAGTAGTACGGGTTACACTGTTTACAGCCCAGCTTTCTGTGCCATCAGTAGTACGGGTTACACTGTTTACAGCCCAGCTTTCTGTGCCATCAGTAGTACGGGTTACACTGTTTACTGCCCAGCTTTCTGTGCCATACAGTAGTATGGGTTACACTGTTTACAGCCCAGCTTTCTGTGCCATCAGTAGTATGGGTTACACTGTTTACAGCCCAGCTTTCTGTGCCATACAGTAGTACGGGTTACACTGTTTACAGCCCAGCTTTCTGTGCCATCAGTAGTACGGGTTACACTGTTTACTGCCCAGCTTTCTGTGCCATACAGTAGTATGGGTTACACTGTTTACAGCCCAGCTTTCTGTGCCATCAGTAGTACGGGTTACACTGTTTACAGCCCAGCTTTCTGTGCCATCAGTAGTACGGGTTACACTGTTTACTGCCCAGCTTTCTGTGCCATCAGTAGTACGGGTTACACTGTTTACAGCCCAGCTTTCTGTGCCATCAGTAGTACGGGTTACACTGTTTACAGCCCAGCTTTCTGTGCCATCAGTAGTACGGGTTACACTGTTTACTGCCCAGCTTTCTGTGCCATCAGTAGTACGGGTTACACTGTTTACTGCCCAGCTTTCTGTGCCATCAGTAGTACAGGTTACACTGTTTGTTACTCTTTCTTTGGCATTCTTCTCTCACACACTACCTTTGGCACTCTGTGCCAGTTGACTGCAGCCCCTCTGATTCTAGCTTTGACCTCCTCATTCAGACTTCCCTTCTCCTCAACACCCCCCCCCCCCCAGATATGTGAAGCTGTTAACCTTTTCCACTATTTTCCCTTCCATCTCAGTTTACATCTTCTGATTTCTCCAGTTTGTTGCCATTACCACTGTCTTATCTGACTCAGTTTCATCCCATGTGCCTTCTGTTTTGCATTCCATTCAGAGTCTACCTGTAATGCCACATTGCCTACATAGAGCAATTTTGCAGATCTGTCCCCTCCAGCCTGTTTTCTGATGTAGTCCATCACTTGTGTGAACATCAGTGTTCTCAGAGTTGAACTATGATGCACACACACTCCCACTGGAAACTCCTCTGTGAGACCAAACACTGTTCACACTTGAGTTATTTGGTCATTGTACACAGCCTGCACTAATTCTAGTAAAATTTCTGGGACTTTAAACCACCACAAGGTTGCCCATATTAGCTTTCTTTGGACCTTGCCATATGCTGTCTCCAAGTCTAAGAATGCCCAGTTGGAATTTTTCCTCATCAAAAGTTACTTCTCAGCTATCTGTCTCACTGCGAACATTGTATCATTTGTGCTGCATCCTGATCTGAACCCAAATTGCTCATCTCTTATCTTACTTTTTAGTACTTTGCATATTCCTTTATCAATCACCCTCTCCAGAACTTTCATGCACTGTAACAGGTGTCTGATACCTCTATACTGCCCACAGTGGTGAATGTCCCTTTTATTCTTGTACACTGGCCCTAGTATGCTTACTCTCCACTCACCTGGGATATGCTTTTCTATCCATACTGCTATGAGTGCCCTCAGAAGCCATTTATTCCCTACCTCACCCAACATTTTGATCATATCTACTGTGACCTCATCAGAGCCTGCTGCTTACTCTGACTTAATTTCCTTTAATGCTGTTCTTTCTTCTTCTAGGGTGGGCTTTTCCTCTTCTCTCACCATAGGCTGTGTCTGAACAGTACTGCTCCCTTAGGGTTTTCTTTGTACAAAAGCTGCTGAAAGTCCTCTTTCCATTTGCCTTTGATTTCCTGTAGACTGGTGAGCAGGCTATTGTTGGCATCCCTTATGAAGGGTGTCTGACTATCTTTTTTATCTTTCTGTCTTTGTCTTGCAGGCATATAGAGTTTCTTTGTGCCATCTACAGAGTTGCTTTTCAGAAGCTGGTAGAGTGCTTCTAATGCCTCATTCCATAGAATAGAGAGTGACATTGGAGTTTCTTTGTGTCATCTGCAGAGTTGCTTTTCCAAAGCTGGTAGAGTGCCTCTAATGCTTCGTTCCTTGAAATAGAGAGTGACATTGGCTGAATCGCTGCACAAGGAGAAATACAAGTTAGGACATTCTCATTGCATGGCCACCCATTAGACCTTGCAATCATGTTTGAAATCTAATGAGAAGTTAGCACTTAAGAAAAAAAATCCCAGCAGCAATATGATAAACCCACTAATACACCTCTTCAAATGCTGTTGTTCAGTGTTCATTATCTACTAATTCATAACCATCTTTTATTCCTCATATTTTAATCCATTTTTTGTCCCTACATAATAATAAACAATCAAAAATCAAGGCAGTCCATCCAAAACCCACTAACAGTTTTGCCACCTTGGTACATATATATATATATATATATATTTATATATATATATATATATATATATATATATATATATATATATATATATATATTATCAAAATGCCAAATTTCTCTAAGGTATGCGATTTGGGGGCCATGAGGCCCATCAGATATCACAGTAAAAACAAAGGCAAATTAGTGTATATTAAAAAAAATAATATTCACTATATAATCAGACTAGCATTCAAACAAGAATTCACATAGCTAGAAATCTAGCAATGTATATGAGGAAATTAAATCCTAGAGACATGTAAATGGGAAACTAAATATTTAAACTTGTATCATCCTCATACACTCACTAAGTTACTGCTGAAAACATACTCATCCAATAACTATGCTATTACCGTATAGTATATTTTAATATGGTATAGTATAGTATAGTATAATATATCATATTGCATCATATATTATATTATATTATATTATATTATGTTATGTTATGTTATATTATGTTATATTATATTATATTATATTATATTATATTATATTATATTATAATATAAAGTAAGATATGGAAGTTAGGCATGTACAACTCAGAGTCAAAAGAACAGGTAGTACTATACTACCTAGACAGCAAGAGTGTTACCAAATTACAACATGAGAAAAAAATGACCATCTGCTTTTTTAATAAAAATAAAATCTATGACTCAGATACTAAACTCATTTCATTGCACTTTCAAATTATTTTAAATGCTAAATTTAATACCCTTACTTTAATGCTGGATTACTAACAGGCAATATAAAGCTTATTGTTAAAATACAAATATGGTGAAACGTTATTTGGTTTACTATATGCTATGCTATGTAAACAGGATATCATCTTCTCATAGACAAGCTTGCATTAAGTCTAAACTGCATGCTGAACTGAACAAACTAATGAACATCTGCTCACTGTGCTGAAAATAACCAAGGATCTTACATTTGTTGTTGATAAAGAGCCAGGCTGGCAGCATTTAGCTGGTGCTAAATGAAATATTTGCAAATTGCTATTTTAAGATGGTATAGGATGCATGAAACTAAGCACAAGAGTAAATCATTTTCATATATTTCATGCCCATCTAATTTCTTTTAATCAGAAACCTCTTGCTACTTATTGTACATTTTAAAACCCTTTTTTCTTACTACTCTGCTACACTTTGCTGTGAAGGAAAGGTTAGTTTGCTGTTAGTTTTTGTATTTCTGTATTGCCTTTCTATATTTTGAATACTGTAGTTTGTTTTCTTTACCTTGTGTTTTGCTTGCATTCTGTTTTAACAGCATATTAAAACTTCAAAAGAGACCACAGCTCTCCTGTTCTGAGTCAGGCAGAATTTTTTCCCTCCCTGCCACCCATTTAAGTTGTCTTGTTAAATACCACTGTCTTTCTAGTTGCCCGCCTCTTATGTTAATCTGACCATATATCTCATTTCTCTCTACTTTCACTGGCTTATGTGAGTAATCACAAAACCATCACTTTTGAAATCCCACCCCTTCAATTATTTAAATTTATTGGCCATCCTACAGTATTTCATAGTACCAAAATACAAAAGTAACCACCCCTTTCAGTCCATCTTGCTGTTTTAAAAATAGTAACTCTCCACTAAACCTTAACTTTTAAACAGGTAAAACTCAAGTTACCTACTTTCATATCTAACTTCTCTAGTGCACACTGCAGAGTGCATTCTTTTCAATCTTACCTTTAAGCATCCCTGTTACTAGCACTTTCTCTAATACCTAAAAGATCATCTCTACTTGACTCCAAGTAGACTTTTCTCTATCTGTTAAACCTAGCACTTGCTCCTACAGTACTTATTACCTTGATACGGCACTCTTATAGATAGCACCCCAAAAGGCAAACCCCCATTTCTCGGTCACCCACGTCCCCGGAATCTCTTTTAAAGTTTTTTTGTCTAGTCCTTCTAGCATGTCGAGGGATCAGTTGCTAGTGTCCTCTCCTGCTCAGCTGGTGAACCTGGGAATATTGAGGCAATGTTACAATTGCCTCATGTACACAGACAACCCTCTCCTCCTCCCACAAAACACAAATACATGCGAGAGATGCAACTATACGGCCAAACTGGAGGCTGAGCTCTCTCAACATAGGACTGGCAAGACCAGTCAGGAGGAGAAGGTTACCACACACACTATAGACCCAGTCTCACATAAGTACCATCACAACCTCAAATCATACACATAAACACACAAAGACATACTCGGCGGCTCTGATCAAAAATCTACCAAAACAGCAGAGGCCACCAAAGCAGACACCCAAACAACCACCACCTCAGAACACAACACCTGTAACACATAGACCTCACAGTCAGAGTGTCAAACAGTCGCAGCCCTTAAGGCCAAACACAATGCCAGACACACTAGTCATTGGTGACTCCATAGTCAGACACACTGACTTCCCGCTCACCAGACTGAGTAAGGAGAAGGTCACAGTAAGCTGCCTGTCGGGCGCTAGAATCCGCCACATAACGCAAGCACTCAGGTCTCTCAACAGCAGGTACAAATATGACTCAGTCATTGTCCACGCTGGTGTAAACGACCTGAGACGTACCTCCTTGGACTACATGAAAAGAGACATTGAGGAGCTCTCTGATTATGTAGCCCAGGCAGGTATGACCCTGACCTTGAGCAGTATCCTACCTTCACCAAGAATGATGCCACAATACAGAGATAAGATGATCAGCTTTAACAATTGGCTTAAACTCTGGTGTCATTCAAAGGGGATCCAATGTCTGTCTGCCTGGGATGACATGCTGGACAAGCCACGCTGCTTCACAAGGGACGGCTTGCACCTGTCACCCTGGGATTCCGGATATTGGCAAAGGCTCTTGCCACCCCATAGTGCCTTTTTAGGCAAGGCTCAAATTCTAAACCTACCACCCTAGAACACAAAAAGGAAAAAACTAAGGGTAATGCTGCTCAATGCCAGAAGTCTAAATCTCAAAATGCACGCACTCGAGGCCCTTCTCAGTATGGAGAACATCGATGTCTGTGCAGTGACAGAAACCTGGTTCAAGGCTCCTGAGAGCACCCCAGCACTATCAGGTTTTACCTCTTATCATGCGTTCCGCCCCAAAATCCGGACAATACCAAGAAAGGAGGGGGTATCCATATTCATCAAAGACACCCACACCTCAAGACTGGTGGCAACGCACAATGCATCGGAGACCATCCAGGTGCAATTAACCATAGGCAAGACTGCTCTGCAAATTGTAGCATGTTACAGGCCACCCTCACAAACTCAGGAACCTCACATGGCCTTCCTGAAAACACTAGAGGGGATAAATGTATCGCCAAACACCATCATACTAGGTGACTTCAATTACCCTAATATAGACTGGGAACACTACTCAAGCCCAAACACCCTAGCCCAAAAGTTCCTGGAATTCATAAACTCAAATGCCATGGAACAACTAGTTACCATCCCCACAAGAAGAGAAAACATACTTGATCTCATCATCACGAACATGGGAGCACAATGTTCAACACCGGAAGTATACCCCTCACTGGTGAGATCAGATCACAAACTAATCTCGCTGGAGGTCCTCATCCCACCCCACCTGAAATAAAAAAGACCACAGTAAAGAACTTCTCGAAAGCCGACTTCACACTTCTAAAGACTAGTGTGGTCTCCTTTAAGGCCCCCGAGCTGGCGGAAAACAGTACTCAAGCCGCTGAATCACTTACAAATGCCTTCTACCAGCACCTGCAGGACTGCATGGATAAGGCAATCCCAAGCAAAACAAAGACTCTTTGTACCAAAGGCAAGCGTCCACTCTGGTGGACCCCAGCCATAAACAAACTCTACAACAAAAGGAGGAAGCTACTACAAGATAGAGCAAAATCCTTAAAAGGTAAGACACCCTTGATCACTATAAGTAAAAACTAAGAGCTCTCATAAAATCATCCAAAGCAAATTTTGAGAGAAAAATAGCTAAAGACTCAAAAGACAATCATAAGGCCTTCTTTAGCTATGTTAGAAACCTGGGAGGAAACTCCCAGATATGCTCAGAACTAGTTCAAAATGATGTGAAGATTACTGATCCTACAGACATTGCCAACATACTGGCTGACAGGTTCAGTGCAAACTTCTCCCCTCCCCAAAAGGAGAGATATCTATACCAAGCGATTGCAGCCCCCAAACATCTCCAACGCCCAAGTGAGAACTGCTCTCTCCAAAGCAAAAACACAGCATCCATGGGACCTGATGGTGTCCCCGGCTGTGTGCTCCACGAACTCAATGAGGAATTAAACCCACAGCTAGGACAGCTGTTTAATCATAGTCTTACCTCTGGATACGTTCCCAGGGAGTGGCGCACTGCAACTGTGGTCCCACTTCACAAAGGCGGTGCCTCCACCGTCCCTGGAAATTACCGCCCATTAGCTTGACAAGCCTTATCTGCAAAGCCATGGAGAGGATCATAATGGACCTCATAAATAAAAACATAGGGAATTTGCAGACTTTGGATCCATCCCAGTTTGGCTTTGTCAAAGGCAGATCATGCCTTCTAAACTTGGTTGACTTTTTCAAACAGTCACCAAAGCCATTGATGAGGGAAAGGCAGTCCATACAGCCTACCTCGATCTGGCGAAGGCCTTCGATACAATACCCCACTCGGGTATCATTGAAAAACTCATCAGCTTAAATGTTAACCCATACATCACAAGATGGGTTGCAAACTGGCTGAGTGACAGAACCCACAGGGTCAGAGTTGCTGGTGCCATGTCAGACTCAAAGCCTGTCACAAGTGGTGTACCACAGGGCTCAGTCCTGGGCCCACTCTTGTTTGGCATCTACTTTTCCAAGTACAAGCAAACACAGGAGGGTTATGGCTGACAAAGTTTGCAGATGACTGCAAACTGGGCCATAGTAGAAAACACATCTGACACAGATATCCTTCAGAAGGGTCTCACAGAAACGGATAACTGGTGCCAGAGCCATGGCCTAAAGTTAAATGCCAAAATGCATAGTCATACCCTTCGGGAAAAACAAGGTTACCCCTAGCTACCAAATAGGTGGCAATCCACTGAGCACAGAAGAAGTTATCAGGGACCTGGGGACCCAGGTTGATAGTAATCTGTCATTCGACACCCATGTAGCTAAAGTAGTTAGGAAGACCTTCTACATTGCCCACCTTATCATGAAGGGATTCTCATCTAGATCAAGGGAGGTCATAGTCTCCCTATACTCATCACTCATCAGACCAATGATTGAGTACAATGCCCCATTCGGAATGTATCTGACCCGACACTTGCAGCAGCTGGAGAGGCCACAAAGTTCCTCACCAAAAGGATAAAGGGTCTCAAACATCTGTCCTATGCTGCCCGACTGAAAGAACTCCAGCTCTATTCAGTCGCCACGCTTGCTCAGAGGTGACCTTTGCCTAACATACAAGGCCATGTCAAACCCAGATTTGATGAATATGCTTCACCTCAAAAATCTAGATCCGTCAGAGCCACAAGGGTGGGAGACTTAAACCTCGACACGGCTATTAATAGGACGTGCTGGAGGGATAGATTCATCACCCAAAGACTCCCTATGCTGTGGAATAAAATCCCGGTATATGTGAGGCAGAGCACCTCGCTGGCCTTGTTCAAGAGAAATCTTGACCAATGGATGGGAGATCGCAGATATACCCCAGGGATTACCTCAGTGTCACTGCTCAACAGAGGCACAGCAAAATAATGGGTATAGTTCCCCATACTAAAGGGGTGGCGTAAGCCACAAAACTATGGGCTCGGCTTGTAAATGCCCTCGGGCAGATAGCCTAGTATGAACCTATGAACCTATGAACCTATGAACTTACTTACAGTTGCATTATGTCAGAAATAAGCAACGTCTGAAGCTTCTTCACATACCTTAATCGCATTGCATTGCTTTCGCTTACCAGCAGAAAGCGGCAATAAACTTACCCAGTCTGCACTTTTAAGTGTATTTAACACTCTTATTCCCCTTCTTTCCTACACCCCCTTAACCAATTGCTATCTGTCCTGTACTCCCTTGACTGCCTCTATGGATCTCCTCTCTAACATTTATTTTGATAGCCCATGATATGTGACATCCGCCTGCTCTGTGGAGAAGTACATTCAGAGGTTCAGTGAGCTGTTAGTCCCTTATATTTATTGTCTGTGCCCTTTCCTTTTCCCTCTGTCCTTCCTGTTGATGATGACACTTTCACATCTCCCTGACATGATCACGGTTGCAGCAGTATTTCCCTTCTGTCTCGTCTGGTATTGGGATAATAGTGTTCTAGCTCTAGTAGCTCCTGGTGTTATGTCTTCTCCTCCAACAAATTAATCCTTTCAGCAGTCTGGATTTCTTCAGCCTGATGCCACTGTCCTTGCCTGTCCTTTCATGGCCACAGATGCACAAGGTGTGACCTATCCAAGGATATGAAGAGTGAAAACATCGCTCCTTTTTTCTACTACTCGTTACCTCCATTCATGTTACATGCTAGCATTATATTTGCAGCTGCTATTGCCCCACCATTCTGCTCTGGTGGTCCAGTCCACATGTGATCGGTACACTTCCTGCTTTGTTACCATCAGTTTTACTATCCCGGCTAATACTAAACAGCAGACTTTTTATTGCCCAGGTTCACTACTTTGTATTTGCTTATAGCAAATCTCACCTGTCACCTTTCTACCCACTTGTTTAGCCTTTCCAATTACCTCTCTAAGCTCTATCTTTCAATTCATCACCTAAATTTGTAGTATCATAAGTAAAAGCATTACAAATTAGCGACATCCCAAGAACAAACATTTGGATACAAGATGATGGAGATAACTCAGAACTTGCAGGAAGAAAGAAGTCAAGCTATGTTTTTTTTGAATGAAGAATTTTGATTAAAGACAGATAAGAATTTTGATTAAAAAAAAGCTATTTCTTTCTTCAGCTAATACCTCCATAGATTAGTCATTTTCCAGTGAAATAGTTTTTACCCTCATTTTAAGTGGGTGGCTGATATCAAGTAGATCTTAAGAGAAGTCATTTGCCTTTGCATGAAAATAATTTTATTGCACTGGATCATGGTTTTATGCAGTTGTACTCTGTAGATGTTTAGACCCTTCCTATTCTATGAGAAAGTCCTTGTGAAAATGGCTGTGCTTTTGCAAGCCATTTTATTACAAATTAATAATCTGCTGCCCTCTCACCTTTTGAAGAGATTGTGCTCTGAACTTCTGACATGATTTTGTAGGATTCTGTCTTTGTAGCTATTCATCTTCTCACATAACATTTGTTAATTTCAATAGAAAGTTGTAATATTTGCCCCTCAGTGAACAGCATCGGAATTTCAAATAGGTTATATAATCATAAAGATTTGAAAAGACTATAGGTTTTCACATTTCCTAGACTTGTCACCATGTGAAAATCTTAAAAATGTCATTTGTGACTTGTCTTCTTTTGTTTTCTGTTTCAGGTATTGTCGTTGTGATTTCAGAGTTCTCCAATAACTCATTCCTATTCTTCGTGATCAAACAGTACAATTTTGTGATGATATGTTTAGATCTTAGTTTGTCTCTTGCCTCAAAGGTAAAGCACCCTTACCCTGTCTTGGATTATCTGATTTCCATTATTGGCTTATGTGCTGATAGAGCTGATTCAAAGACAAAGAGACTGAGTTGCAAATAGTGATCTGACCTTCAGAGGAGAAGGGATGGCGACTCATTCATTTGTGACTGCTGATGCACAGTGAAGGCAGATGCCAATGACCAACAGTACCAAGCCCAGAACTGACCTACCAAATGCTAGACTCACTGCAGTATGCAAGCAGTGGATTGTGAGAGGAAATATGAATAAGACCTGCATTGTGGAAGATTAGGCCACTCATGCTACTGCAAAATACTCTTTAGGCCTTGGGGCCTAAAGGCTTCCCTTGCACTCATTGCTTTGTGGATTACAGCTCTTTCAATGCCATGCAGTTAATCCACCATATGCAGAGGTATAACACAGAACAATGGCAATCAAAGAGGAGACTAGTGGTATGTGGAATTTGGGGTGGCAGGCTGCATGCCACGGCACTGCTCTAACTATTCCTTTGGTCAGGGCTGTGGAAGTGGAATAGGAGAAGGATCAGGTGCACACACACATGCCTCAGGTAGGACATGGCATATATGGGTAGCAGCCAGGATATACAGTAGGCTGGAAGTATGGCCAAACAGAAGAAGGTGAAGGCACTATACTCTGTAAAGATGGCAATATGACAGGGCAGAAGTCCTGAGGGTGATCCAGTGTGAGACAGAGGCAAAACATGTAAGGAAAAAAATAACTACTTAAATGCCTTGAGTGTGTTATGAATCTCTGTTCTAATTTGCCAGAGAAGTCTAAAATAAAAATCATGATAAAAACTAAAATACTGAGATCTAGATGAGAAACTCCGAGTGATACCTGCACAGACCATTTTAGAATACAATCCAGTGTAAATATGTAAGCAAGTTCATTGGTGTTACTGAGATATAGTAAAGTCTGTCCATAGATCTGAATATTTTGCAGCAGGACATATGTACAAAAATTATCCATTTCCAAATGTTACTCAATAATAAAGTTAAATGTAACTTCTGACCTTAAATTAATACTAAATTCATCAGGTTAAATCCCTTTTAGCAACCTATTCCATATAACTGGATAGTTCAGAAATCCATCTTAGTATTCAACTTAGGTTCATAGGTTGGTACTAGGCTATCAGCCCTAGGGCCTATACAAGCCTAGCCATAACAATTCCCTGGCTATTTCTTCCCACAGTATTTACTTCCCTGGACTCCTGTCTATCAGGATGACTGATGCGATCCCCAGGGTGAATTTCCTATCTCCCATCCAATCATCAAGGTTCCTTTTGAAGAGGGCCAAAGAGACGCTCTGTTTGACATGTATGGGCAGTCTGTTCCATACTATGGGGAGTCTCTGGGTCAGGAACCTATCCCTCCAGTATGTTTTGTTCATTGTGATGACAAGGTTTAGATCCCTTGAGTATGTGTCTCTGAGGGATTGTTTTTTCTTTAAGTGTAGCATGTCCAACAGCTCTGGGTTTGACATGACCTTGTATGTTAAGCAGAGATCGCCTCTGAGTAGACGATATGCAACACAGTATAGGTGGAGTTTTGTTAGATGGTCAGCACAGGGCATCTGCTTTAGGCCTGCAGTTCTTTTAATGAGGTATTTCTGTGGCCTTTCCAGTTGTTGCAGATGTCTTGAGAGGTACATACCAAATGGGGCATTGTATTCTATAATGGGTCTAATGAGGGATGAGTACAGTGGGACAATGACCTCCTTTTTTTCTGGATGAAAAGCCCTTAGTGATGAGATGTGCCACATAGAAGGATTTCCAGACTGTTGTGGAGATGTGGTTATCGAAGGTGAGACTACTGTCCACCTGTGTCTCTAAGTCTCTTATCACAATTCTGGTGGTAATTCACAGGTACATGTTTTTTTCCCAAAGGGGATAACTATACATTTTTTGCCATTGAGCTTGAGCCCATGGTTTTGGCACCAAGCATCTGTTTCTGTAAGGCCCTTTTGTAGAGTATATACATCATTTGGGGATTCAATAATGGCTCCCAGTTTGCAGTCATTTGCAAACTTTGCTAGCCAGAGCCCCTTAGTATTGGCCTGTACTCCAGAGAAGTAGATACCAAACAAGAGAGGTCCCAGGACTGAACCCTGAAGTACTCCACTTGTCACTTGTCTAGAGCTGGATTTGGAGTCGGCTACTTTTGCAGTATGGGTTCTGTCAGTAAGCCAATTGGTAACCCATCGAGTGAGGTAGGGATTATTGCACAGCTTAGTAAGTTTATCTATGATTCCAGAGTGGGGGATGGTGTCAAAGGCCTTGGCAAGGTCCAGATAGGCTGTATGGACCACCTTACCCTTGTCCACATCTCTGGAGAGTGATTTGAAGAAGATAACCATGTTCAGGAGACAAGATCGGCCCTTCATGAACCCAAACTGTGTGGGGTCCAGTGTTTGAAGGTTGCCAATGTCTTTGTTTATAAGTTCCATGATAATATGTTCCATGGCCTTGCAGATCAGGCTAATCAGACTGGTGGGGCAGTAGTTCCCAGGATCCAAGGTGGATCCCCCCTTGTGGAGTGGGATAACTGTAGCTGTGCACCACTCCATGGCATGAAGCCTGAGGTGAGGCTATGATTACAAATGACACTTAGGTGAGGTGCCAGTTCATTTTGTAGTTCATGTAGTACACAGCCTGGAATGTCATCTGGTCCCATGGATGCTGTATTCTTAGCTTTGGAGAGTGCATTTTTACCTGTGTGGCCATTATTACAGGAATTTGGCAATCTTTCAGTATTGAGATGGGCCCTTTAGGGGGTGGGAGGGGGTGAAGTTTGCACTGAATCGATCTGCAAGGATATTGGCAATATCCTTGGGACCAGTATATTTAATACCATTCTGTTGTAGCTCAGAGCAGATCTGAGCATTGCCATTTAGATTCTTGACATAGCTATAGAATACCTTGTGTTTGTCTTTGGAATCTTTGGGAATTTTATTTTCATAACTAGCTTTGGAGGATTTTACAAGGGATTTCAGTTTCTTACTGAGGCTGGTAAGGGAGTTTTTTGCATCCTGAGATTTTCCTCTTTTCTGCAACAGTTTCTTCCTTCTGATGTATACTTTGCTTATGGCAGTGGACCACCAGTTTGGCTTCCTTTTTTTCGAGGAGAGCATCTTGGTTCTATTTGGGATGGCACGATTCATGCACAAGTGGATGTGCTCATACAGTGCCTTAGTGTAGGATTCAGCAGTTGAACTTTCAGTTCCTGTCTGCATGCGTGTCATGAAGTTTGTCACTTCTGACTTGAGTAGCATGAAATTGGCTTTGGAGAAGTTTTTTATGGAGGTTTCCTTACTGGGGGGAGGGGGGTGGGATGTGGATGTCAAGGGTGATTAGCTTATGGTCAGACCTGACCTACGAGGGGGTGACCATAGGTGTGAAGCATCGATTTCCCATGTTGGTAATGACCAGGTGTAAGATACTGGAGTACCTGGTGGGACTAAGGATTAGCTGATCCAGGGCATTGGAATTTATAAATTCCAAGAACCGTTGGGCAATGGTGTTGGTACACGAGTAGTTTTCCCAGTTAATAACAGGGTAGTTGAGATCACCCAGTATTAGGGTGTTTGGTTGTATCTTAATATTTTCCAGTATGTTTAGAAAGGTTTAGTGAGAATCTTGTGGCATGGTGGGGGATCAGTAGCAAGCTACAATTTGGATTGCAGTCTTACCTAGTGTTAGTTGCACCTGGAGAATTTCAGACACATTGTGTTGGGCAACTAGCCTGGTGTTGTGAATATCCTTGGTGAATATGGACACTCCTCCACCTTTTGTTCTTTGGTCCTAATTTGGTGGCTAAAAAGTGTGGTAAGAGTTATAGCCTGGTATCGCAGGGGTGCTCTCTGGAGCCTTGAACCAGGTCTCAGTTATTGCACAGATACCAATGTTCTCCATTTTTAGGAGTGCCTCGAGAGAGTGTTTTTTGAGGTTTAGACTTCTAGCATTGAGTAGCATTACCTTCAGATTTTGCCCTAGACTAAAGTTTTTCTTTTTCTCTTTACTTGTGGGCTCTAACTTTTATTCACAAATTACTCATAAATTTCAGTAACAACTTAAAGTATAATTTCTAATTTTCTCCTATTCCATCACTCAGATGTCATACACATTTTGTTGCTAGTGCAGTCTCTGTAGTCACTTTACAGATTCCACCTATTAACCATCTATTTTTCCCTGTTCTTCTCTAGCTGCAAATCTTTTTTTTTTTATTCCACTTCTTTCAACATTTTCACTTACCACAGCACTAGCCTGCTCATTTCTCATATGCTATATTATCAGCAGCTAAAACTTGAACTAATCTTTCATTTCTGGCTCAATTTTGGTACAAGCCGGGCCCGGTTCTGAGTCTGTATGTTTAATTGTTGTATGAGATATCTACTCTCTTATGCTTAGCTTCCTCTTCAGTTAAAGAATGAATCTGACATGCATACATGTCCTCCAAAATTCCCAGCATGCAACAGACTGTCCAGCCAATAGAATGATCTAAACCGAGTGTTTAAACACACCCCTTCCTAATAGTGAGAGTGGGTACCTGGATGGTATTTCCTTTGCTCAATGTTGATGTCACTTTGGATATCTCTTAAAAAGTCATCATACAGCCTGTATAGTTAAATTTACTTTGGCAGCAAAATGCAATAAAATAAAATTAAATTAAAAAGTAAAGCATGTAAGAAATATGACAGCTGAACTGTTTTTTTTTCTTTTGTTTTGGAATAACAAAAAAGAAATAATCACAAAGGAATAAAGTTGTTACAGCAATCTAAAGCTTTATGCAGCTTAGATGACCTCACGTGATGACATAATTAGCCTATAAAATTGTCATATTAATTAACTGATGAAGAGCATAGTGCATATAACAGAAGATGGTCTAAATGTATGTATGTTTGTTTGTTTACCTGGAGAGTGTACTGGCCAAAATTAACCAATCTCAGTCCCAGAATAAAAATAAAAGTTAGCAAGAATAATTGTAATGGAGAGTGTAAACTAATGTTGCATGCAGTATTTGATTACTTTTCATTATGAACATTGTATTCATATGCAATTGACTTTTCAGTATTGAACTTTATACTTAAAGTTTGTGTGGGAGAAGGGCAAGAATATATTATATTTGAAGTCTGTTTGTGACATCAAGGGGTATTTGTCTATTGCTGGGCAATGACTAAAAGTACTGCACCAAATTGCGTTCATTGATGCTTTAACAGATTAATGTCTTCCTTCAGCAATAAGATAGAACTATGGCTTAATGCAGAGGCATTTGATACAGTATAGTTTAAGCTTTAGTACTAAAGTAAATGTAAGAAGGTAAGACCATAATGGTTTGTGTCAGGGATGCTAAAAGTCATGTCAGAGTTAAGGAATGTTTCATTTAGCACACTGTCATTTGTCCTCATTATTAAGCTGCCATTTACAACCATCACCTACTTCTAACAATCTAATCAGTGAAAACATTTATGATGATCCATTGGTTTACACTACATAAACAAATGGCAGTATCTCCCTTTCTTTGCCAAAAGAAGAATATAAGACTGATTCATGAATACCAGCCTAGGGAACTGCACTCTCTAAGTACAGACAACATCATGTTTATGCCAGCAAATAAGCGTTTTGCAACTACAGATTTAACTCTTTACAACTATAAAAATAAATAAATAGATAAACACATGAATTAATAAATAAATAAATGAAATAAAACAGTATCCCAAGGTCAACCACAGGTGCTCACGAGACTGCAACACATCTGTTCAATGCTTGAAAAAGCAAGTGCTTGAACTCCCACTAATCCAATCTCCCAATCCTGCATAGTCCACCTAACATTCGATCATTGTATTTCATTCCATTTTGAAATCACAGTCAATACACATTAAATTCTGAAGGTGTGACAACACTCCTGCACTATGTTATTAAAATGCAATTGAGTTTCCTAAATCTTTAGTAATATGGATGTCTCAAGGGCATCAGTAAAATGTTGAAGTTTTGTCACATCAAAAATAAAAGGTTAGTAAACATCAGAACATCTAATCAGTTGAACTGGTTTTCTCAAGTTCAGCCTGGTTATTTTACAATATACTATGAGCAGTAAAAAAATGCTTTCTGCTGTACAGTTTAAAAATCTTTGCAAATTTTTTCTCCTATACAGCTGGTGTTGAATGCATATTATGTAAATGTGCTGCACGTTTTCCTTTATAATCTGCTATGTGAACCTTGGTCCAGTTTCTGTAAAATATAAAATAGCAAAAAGAAAAAAAAAGAAAATTTGCAATAGAATTGACACAAGTGAGTGAAACAATAAAGCTAAATCAAAGAAATTTTCTGACTATGATGAATTATTTCAAAGGTATATATAAACCTCATAGTCAGGCAGCAGGGAATACTTTTACAGGACTGTACAAGCTCTTGTTATACATTTATGAAGCCCATATTCAAATGAAGCAGTTTCACTGCCAACAAAATTGAGCATTGAAGTATGAACAGGATCTCCTATTTCTGAAATAAATAAATAAATAAATAAATAAAATTGCAAACAACCTGTGTAGATCAATGTGCGTGTGTGTATGCACCTTTAAGAAGCTAAAAATGGGCTTGCACAAGTGTTTAAATACTAAGCATGTGTGAGCCTGACTGCCATTTTGTAGTAAGCTGTTGAGATGTAAGCATGTATGCATGTAAGGTCTGTCTGTTAATCGGTTTGTTTATATTTTATGATGCTGCTATACATTCTGATGTGTTTCTATACAATAAACCATCTAAACGAACTACCCCACCTGCTTGCCATCTTTATTAGAGA